>NC_052104.1:3323096-3338551 GCF_012273895.1 Zerene cesonia
ACAGGCACTTTTTATACCGATATTCCTACGGGATACGGACTTACGCGGTTTCAACCGCGGGTCACAGCTAGTATTACCTACAAAGTAATTATTACCGTTTACACATTCAATATCGTTATTTTGTTTAAAGAAAAACAAAAAATATAATTTCTTAAGCATTGATGCATTCAGTAAAAATTTATGTAAGTTATAATAACTTATTATTTATTTTAATAATCATAATAAAATAGCCTTGTGATGAAACAACGTTATATTTCACGTAATTTTAGGAAATTTGACAGATCGTAAACTTTTAAAGCCACTTCAATTTGCAAACATGAATCCAATTTATTATAAAAGCAATATTAATTGGAACACGAAAATTTTCCATATCTGCCCTCAATTAAAACTGCCGTTAGAATCCGAATGAAATTGTTTTAATATCCACCATTACTAAGGCAGCTAAAATACTTAAGTGATATTATTTTTAATGACTTTTATCGAAAATCAATCAAACTGAAGGACAATTTAGAATAATAATAATTCACAGATAGCTCTGTCCAGCATTATGACTCAGTCTTGATCCTTTTCCACGTATATCTGACGGGCTACACCCATAACAATTTCTTTTGTGGACGCGACAAGCGACGCAATTAGCTCTTTACATTAGACATCGTTGGTGATCGCTTACCATACCATTGTGTAATTGAATCTGAAAATAATGTGAGGTCGCGGGAATATGTCCCTAACTATTACTCTAGGGCAAAATAACACCACAAGATATCACAGCCACAACTTATATTCGTTTATCACACAACTGTCTTTCTGTATCCTTGCGTTTATTTTAATTTAATGGTAAATATCTACATACAATAATCCTTAATGAAGTACTTACAAACCACGCGCCCACGGGAACTTATGGGTCTGAAATATTAACGACAAGCTTTAACGCTACAGGCACTGATATCTACGCATCCTCACGTCTACAATTAATGTTCCGAAATAGTTTTAATACCGTCAAAATCTTGGGTTATGCTACCTTCTCAGTTACAACAGACTGTCAACAAACTATAAATACCGAAACTTTACTCGTTACTTCATCGCGTCGTCGTGTAATTTAGATATAATTTAATTGAGCAATTAAGCCCTGAGGAAGAGTTTATATGTTTTATACAGGTCTAGCTAGTCTTGTTCCAATTTCGCGCTAACGAGATTTGGGACAAATGTTTGAGCGGAACTCGTTTAAAGATTAGTGAGGTGATTATGATGCAGACATTTGGACTAAATCGAACTCGGATAATTTGAATTACATTTAAGGTATAGTGAGTGATAAGGCTGCCCTGTAAAGTGTACTCTTTTATCAAACAATTAGTAATATGTATATACAATTGTACAATTTTATTGAATCGTTTAATAAATAAGCTCATGTTACTCGTAGGCTTGGCTTACCAGAACTAGGGGTTGACTAAATTTATTAACTTTCATCCTGTGACTTCGATCGCGTAGCAAAGGAAATTCCTGTGGGAATGAAGAATGAAAGACAAATAAACACTTGTAAGGATGCCTTATAGAAATGATATTTTATATGATTTTGTTATAGTACACGCAACTTTTATACCGACTTCCTACGTAACGTTTACCCAAATTAACTTAATTCAGTGATAGAATCTAGGTACTTATTAAATTTTATATTGAGCCCTTAAAATTACTTGAAGACGAAGTCATTATCGACTTAGTGCCATCGTCAGGACAAAACCACTTTTAATCAAGATGGAGACAAGGTCAAACAAAATCGATGAGTTTAACTAATATTTTATTCGTGTCATATACTATAACTTTTCAAACATTATCTGAAATTGAAATAAATACATAGATAAATAAAACTAAACAAACTATTGTCGTATAATTGCACAATCATATATGATTCTTTGTATAAAAGTTATTAGTTACATGTTATACTGCACCTGTAACCCAAATATAACGCAATAAAATATAAAAGCCCATAACATAAGCCGAATAATCGCTGGATTATGTTCGTTCTTCTGTAAAATATTCAGCTATATGAAGCGGGGCTCTAGAGGAATTCACCTGAGTTGTAGTAAACTAAACTACTCGAATGTTAACCCACTTTCAATATACATCAATAAATCCGGTAAATCGCAGCATTCTCACTAGAGAACTGGTATTGATTCATATAAATGTATGTACATATCACAAGATTACAAGTAAGACCATCTATATCCCAGGGGACAAACGTGTTCGAGTTACTATCTACGTGGATGAATTTCAAAATAATATTTATATAGAGTTCTTGTGCTCTGCTGAACTGCTGAATAATTTATTATGTTTCATACAAACTTATATGATATAGGCATTTAAATTTAAATATTGTCGTTTACACGCAAAAATAGAATCATTTGAATGTATATAAGTTCTTTATGTATCTCGTAGTTTCAATAAATAAGGAATCTATATGGTGTATCACCTATTTTTCAGCAGCTATAGGAGAAGAGTTAGTTAATTGCCTGGTGCTGTTTACACTTATACACCTAAATTAAATTTCTCATGATTCAAAAAATAATAAACTCTGATAACATTAAAATGAATAGTCTGCAAATGACCTTTGAATTACATAAACCTAAATAGAAATAGAAGTTGGTTTGAATCGTTCGGCGTATTTATAAACTGATTGACCGATAAACAGTGCCCTTTATACATTCGAAACATGTTATACAGTCTGCGCTACAACTAAGCAACAAAGACTCCCACTTACACCGAGGGTAAGTCAGTCGAAATTATCTGGCATCAGCATTAATGATGACGAATTTTAATCATAATACCATCACTCTCAAGAGATTATCGCTTAAATTGTATCACGAACTCGAAACGATGAATTCGCTTCACTTTTTTATACCTAATCTCTTTTCAGATAATAATCTATTTTTTAGCTAAATTAATATTATACAGTAAGTAGAATTATAAAGGTGAGAGTACTTTTCTTCATTAAGTACCTGCTGTATTAATGATGTTAACGTTTATCCGAACTTTGACTAAAAACTTGTATCAAATTAACAAGATAGTAAATAATATTATAATAAGTTCAATGATTCTATCGTTTGAAAGCGCAAGATTAAACGGCGTGGAGATCATGGCGACGCTGTTTACATTGTGTATGATATAATATTAAGCATCTCTCTATATCATATTAAGATCTCAATAACTTCGAATTTTACATAGCCTGCACTAATGTTGCTATTGGTTTCTCTGTATTCGAGCATACCCAACACAACCAAATAATTTCAATCCGACTTGTGGTTTTTGAGTTAAGCGTGGACAAATATACATACAAACAAACATACTTACACTAATGAAATTGGCACTCGTGTATAGAAGCTGTTTTACGATAACATATCCAAAAAATTTACAGTTCTCAAACATATTACAAACATATATATACATCGAGTTAATAACTCCTTTTCTTGACGTCGTTAAACATAGTTAAAATTACTGCATAAGATAATCATTATTGAAAAAGTAATAAAGAGTAATAACTCATGTAAAATGTCGGTTTCATGTGAGTTATGCTTTATATCTGGCAGATATCGCTCCACCAGATATTAATGATAAACGCGCTCCGAACAAAACCCTTCATTACTTTTTAAGCCATTACAACTAAATCATATCAGGATTCCAACAATACACGTTCGTTTTTGGCGGGAATTGCAAAGAGCAATTTCAATTTTTTACCGCGCTCCCTTGTTTCCTATATACATTAACCTGCTCAAAAGCTGTAACGCTACTCGGCTCTGAGCACTCAAATAAAAGTTCTTTTGATTTTGTTTCACCGTTCACGGCTGTGAATACATCCGACCCGTTTTAACAGGTCTGCTGCGTTTCTTTTTGAACAATGCTTACTTGCATTACAATGTCTAATTGAGGTTTTGTGTCTATTTGTAATTCAAGGAACAGAGTTTATGCAGAGGACGGTCTAAAAGAACAGGTCTATTCAGTTTTCTAGTGTCTGTATTATTTTAAATTCTTTTACATTCGTCTCATCGTAGCTTTTGTATATTTTACTGTTGATTTTCATATAAAATAATATTAGAATATGATATATCACACTATCACTCTACATTTTTTATAACATTAGTGTGTTAAGTTTGTTTGTTTGGATATATGTCCGTTAATCAAGCTGAAATTACTGAACGGATTTTTTTTATGAAATTTGATACAGACAGGGTATGAACTGACTTAGGTGAAAGGATTTTTATCCCGATTAAATGCTCCCATGGGATAAAAAAGGAATCTTGTTATCCGGGCGGAGTCGGGATAAGCGTCTAATTACATATAAAAGCTGAAACTTCATAATGAACGTCCAAATGTTTTTGTAAATAAATACATTCCGTTTAGAATAGTTGATACAAATTCTGTTATACTTTTTCCGTCGAATTGCCCTAAAACGAAGAAAGTTCACATTTCGACTGTACTTTTTTTTGGGTTTGTTAATCGATATCTCCGTAGCTTTTGATCCGTTTTCCGTGCTTCTTTATGTATACCATAGGAAATTGTTATTATTTTGTCCTATTTTAGAAACTGGAATGGTTCTTTCCGTATAAAATCATAATATTGTGTCTATAATTATTATTAGAAAAAGCAAACTTGATTATTCACATATACTTTTACTTTCGAAAACAATTGAAACAATACGGTCATATTTTTTAAAACACCAAGGTTCAACGCAGCAGCACATTCAACCTGCTACAATGGTTATAGCAATGCACAGTAAAGTTTCCACACATAAATAACTTCACAAAAGCTAGGTAAGACTTAGCAACAAACCCAGGGAGTTATGTTACATCCTCGTCTATATAATACAGTTCTAAACAAAGTTCCACAACAAAGCTATGGTATCGCACGTGCTAGTTTCGGAACGAGTTAAAACTAAAGGTAAAATTTCATTTTTAAAAATTAAATTTCGCTAACCCAGCGGTTCGTGGAACAATGTTAGTGGGAAGTGATTTCGTATTTTTCTGAGTTTCACCATTCTGAGTAATGCGATAGTAGTTGGTAAAGTTGAATTTTGTTGACTTTTTTCGTAGCTTCGGTATCATGTGGATTGAAGATTTAATAAACAACCGTTCCAACTAAAAATAGTTGAAATAATATAATACCTCATTTTAATACTATTATTAATATACTCCTTACTGGGCTTGTACGACCTCAATCTGCCTTCCGATACAATATTGACTTATTTAAATTTATATTTACTTTATTGAATTCATCGATAAAGTTTTAAGGAAAATTTCACTTACTTTATAATTCATATAATTATTTTGTATAAACCAGCGTCTTATTTATGTACATCTTATACGAAATGAACCTATTGGATTGACGTTTATCAAGTACATAATAATCTATTATCAAAATATTTTTTATATCAGTAAAGTGGGTTTTTATGTAGGTTAGAAGTTTGACAACCCTCTTATTATTTTTATAGTTTTGTAAATTTTGAATTCCTTGAAGTTACTTTATTATTTACTTGTTATGTTGCGCCTTTTAATTATGTATTATTCTGTGTTAAAATGAGGTAAATAAAAAAGTAATTAAAAATAGCGTAACCTACCACTTCAATTAGCGGGCGAAATGCATCTCTGATTAATTAGCTCAGTACAATGAATACTGCCAGTGTCATTAATCCCACTTCTTATGCCAGACGAAGTTAAACGGCAGATTTAAATACGCTAGTACGCTTAATGCTTGGAGACTATTATATTGTTTTATCTGAATCCTTGCCAATTACGACAACCGGTAACTTTGCAGTATTTACACTGTTATTTTAAATGTAAAAGGTAAATGTATGTTTATTTCTTTTAAATTTTTACGTTCACTAATTCACGGATTACTTGATAATTATTGTCATATAATTTTAAGAAATTTAAAGAATTATGTTGAAAAGAAACACTTCTCCCGTTAATTCTGCGTAACATCACCAACTACAGCTAATATAAAAGTTAATCAGACGTCCTTAATTTTTCCTACGCCCGGACTGGCTTATCAAGAACGCTTTGGTAAGCCTGCGTAGTCTGGGCATCTAAGCCCTGAGCATAACAATATAAAGTTTCTTTCACAATGTTTACATGGAAATATTTCGATGAAATTATGCTATATGCTATATTAAATTACTATATATTATATTATTTTTTTGGTTAAACACTACAAAAAGTCTGCCTAACATCATTCTTCTAAATTAAATCCTTCTGATTGCCAATTCACTTCTGGTCACTAATTCATTCTTGATTAAAGAGCCAAAAACATTCTGCTAATTAACGCTGATAAATGACCGTATTTCCCAAGGGAATAAGGATGTCAATCTTTCCCTAATTAAGATAAAACGGCTACCAATTCCTATCAATTAACCGGTTATCATGGGACATACTTTGATGTGGAACTGTAATTTAGTAATGAATTAGAATAAAATGAATTTTTTTATATTACACTGTCCAATAAAGAGAATAAAGTTTTAAAAGTATAATGTTTGTACAATACGCGTTTTTTACATATATCAAATTATACAACGCATAAATAAATGATAATCTTTTAAAGCTGCTTTCTTGCTCTATTATATTTGATAATATTTGTCAAAAAACTTAATCATGAGAAATATTCAATATACTGACTACAATTTATACATTGTTTAGTACGCACGCTAAATTAAAGATTCAAAAATGGTTAAAAATACCAATAGATTTGTATTTTTGAAATACATAAATTCTAATAAACTATTTTTTTGTCATCGTCGGCAATGGAGCTGGTGAGCCATGAAGAGAGAGACATAAGGTCGATAGCAGACCTTGCTCCTCTACAAATGGATTACCTACTTCAAATTGGAAAGGGATTAGGGAAGGGTGAGGAAGGTCTAGGAAGGGCAAGGAAAATGATATGGGCTTCCGGCTCCCCCACTAATCAAAACACGGCACTATGCTGGCTCCACAGGGGTTTTCTGTGGGGGTGTGGTACTTCCCCGGTGCGAGCTGGTTCAATTCCACATACAAAACATATTATAGCTTCATTTAACGTTGACAAAAACTATATAAAAACATAGTACAGTATCACGCGTCGCAAGTGGTCGCCAAACATCGTTAGGCCATTCCAAAGTTCCATGCTTAATATACGTTGCTGATAAAAAAGTTTGTGGGAAATTGGGCCGTAACGTAACAAGATCTTCCTAAATGGGAAGCCATCAGGGCTTGTTTATCTAAACAGCCTCCAACTATCGTGAACGGTTGTAACTCGATGACTTGCGGGAACTAGCCGAGTGATTTCCTTTTCATTACGACTTGGAGATTTGTTTGCGAAAATAAAAAATACGTAAATGAAAACACAGTTATACGCGTAATGAGAATTTATATACAAAGCGAGAGGATGCAGTCAGACGATTGAAAGCTGCTATTGTTATAGATAATAATTGGGTTAATATTTTATAACTGTAATAAATTAAATGAATGAATTAAATATCGTGTAAAATACGGAAAAGGGGATAAAATATTTTTGCTTCGTAAAGGATGTTATTAATTAATGAAGGAAAAATTCGATGATGAAACGGGATTTGAACCTGCGCTTTTTCAAATTGGCCGTAGCCATATTGGGGACGATGCCCTACCCCTCGGCCAACCATAACTCTTGGGATACCCATGAGTCACTTGGATTTTTATAACACACCATACAAGTAAAAACTTTCCCCACTAGAGATCTCACTCACACTAATGTCTATCATCAATATAGGAACAGCGTAAACCTTTAACTATTTTACAAACGTTGAAATCCATAACTACAATACGAAACTATTAGTCGCTTTCATCAGCTTAAGTACTTTGGGGCTTTTGGGGCTATTTTAACCCGAACTCAATACTACGTAATTGGCACTTAGAGAGCCATTAACTTATCGAAGTCCTAAACACACAAATCATTGTAAACAAGTTTTGTATTAAAATGACTTTACTAAATGGCTAAAGCATGTTGAGCTTACTCGTTAATGGTTTTATTATCTGTGGTACAGCAATATTTGAATACTGGACAGTTATATTTCACACAACAATTATATTACAAAACACTATAAAGGGCCCTTTGTTATGTTATGTCTACACCTTCGTCGGAATGATTTAATATAATAAGTAGTTTGACAATAATTGTATTGTTAAATAAAAAGGAATTTATGACCTCGATGCCCCCGAAGTATATTATACAGAGCTTCACCTTTTTTCTATCAACAAAAAATAAGTAAAAAATGTATATTTTACCAGCTTTCCTTATACTTCCGAACTTAGTCCCGTAAAATCAATATTTTGACAATGCCATTGCATGAAACATCTATCTACTATCAACATTAGGTTGGTGTTGCTTATTCAACAATAGAAAGGATATAGATGAATCAATATGAACCCTCCATCACACAAGAAAAAGCTGATAAGTATATCAGTTCAGCACCCCAGTTAATAACAATCAACTCAATTTCCTATCCATAATTAAATTGAGGAAACGATTGTAGATAATAATTTCCTTGAGTGGAAGAGTTAATTAAAATATCTTACACATAAACAGTTAGCAGCCTCCTTCCCACTGGTAACAGAACTCGGAAAATAATTACGACAAAGTAAATTGATTATACAACTGGCGATTCGGATAAGGAAACCGTATTCATGAATTCAAAGAAACTCTATGTTTCTATACAATTTAAATTAAGATGCGCAGTTAGAAAACATAAATGTTTTGATAACCTTCACCAAAAATCATTATATGGTTCCGATGATTAATGAATTCTATTTAAAGATAAGAATTTTCGATCATTACATAACAGATTGTCTCTCATATTATGATATTTTTCTTGTACTAGCAATGTTCGGTACAATTTCTCACCCTAGCAACGAAAAGTTTCATGTAGGCTTCGTCATCTCCAAGAAATAATTTTGTGATGGACAAGATTATGCATTACTATTTTTAACTACTGTTTAAAACTAATACCAACCTTCATTGCTTGAATCAAATTAAATATTCTATTGCTAGTTTATAATCCCAGAGGCATACGATGCATGTAAGATGCTTCATGTAAGTTTTCTTTTCATATACTAAGGGGTACTTTTAAACGGTTATTAAGATGTACTGGCTGTAAAACGAACCACAAACTTAGAAAAAAAATGTAGTAAAAAATTCACTACTAAAGTTTTGGAATGCTTCATCGAGTGTCGTTTAAAAGTTGCTCCTCAAATGTAAATACATTGCCTCTTCGCTTCCTAAAGTTGTGGAACTTCTTCGGCTTTACGAAATGCAACTCGTTTGGTACAACATATACAACGTTATGCACGACTTAGCAACTTTTAGAATTGTTTTAGTTTCAACATTTTGGTACATGGACCTTGCTTCTTTAACGGATAAGGACGGAGAAAACATAAACTAACAAAAGAGCGAGTAAATATATTTTGTTTTTATATCAATAACACAAAAACAAGGTATGAAGTCTCAGATATAGCCATTAGTCTAAGAACTGGTGCACATTGCTATGGCCCAAAATAATAAGTTGAATAATATACTATAATTTTCTGCAAATTTATGAAGTTAATCACCTCATTTCGTAGATATTTGAGAATTGTCATACTTTCGTAAGGCATCATATATACATTTCTACTAAACACACGCATTTTTCACATTACAGCAAGCGACTCACAATCAAAGCAACCACATAAAATTTATTTTTAGATGTTTTCACGAAGACGATTCGGCCATGTAATTATAGCGAAAAGCTCTTCCTGTAACCTTCCATTCCCTTTCAGGAGCAATCTATTTTGTTGATAACTGAGAGTGTGTGAAATACGTGCGCGCCAAAAACAGAAAGAAACTCACATTCATCACCTTCATTCGAAAATCGCACGCGTGTAAAGCATTAAAACGTTCGCGCGTGTAGAATCCCCCATTTTTCAAGCTTACTCTTAACTAAAACGAAACACGTGTAAATGAAACAATGCTCTGCTTTATTCAGTACTTTCAAAGCCATGCATTAAGTCGTTAACGGAAGGTTGCGTGCATCTTGACGACACTATTGTCCCGTCAACAGACACTATCATCACCCTTTGTCCGAACTAATGTTCCTTAATGTACCCCGTATTTGGGACAAGGAAATGGCGTTCGTCGTTTGTAAGTCTTTGTGCCATTTTAAAAACACAAAGGTGAAATAGGAAATATATTGTGATTCCACTGTAGGTGTGACAATTTTACATTTTGCTCTCAATTGTGCTCGCGTTTTATTTTGTTGACATATTTCAATTTTCACGCTAATGTGTTTTCCTCTTTCCTATTCAGATTCGATTGGTAAACCATGTTTGGTGGAGATTTTCGTACGTTTTTATTTATATTCTATCCAAATATATGAAAAACAATACTGTATAATTTTCTCTTAAAAATCATCCAACAATAAGCCAAGTTTAAATTAAATCTTAGCTGTTTGAATAAAATCTTGAATTTTATTCTATTGCTTACACTGCTCTGTGCTATGAAGAAAGAATTAAACGAAAAATTAATTAGTTTTCTAAACAATTTTAATAAAGTCTTTAGTAACAAACTGTCTTAGAAAAAAGCCAGCATGAATAACCAAGTTTATGTTAACAGAGATCAGCTGTCGTGTGAGAAGGTTCCGCAGCTGCATAGAATAAGAACGAAGAAACTTACATAACATCACTGCAAGAATTTCCATCCAATAAATCAGAACATTTTCACAAAATCCAGGTCGGAATGCGCCGTTAGTTATAAACACAATATCAAACAAAACTTGAGAACAACTTTCTAAACGCTCCATAAAATAGCCAGGATCCAAGTCTATTTCCGAAAAAACATATAATCCTAGCAAAGACCACATAAAAGTTAATTTCACTCAGACCCAACATGACGTCTCATAAATTCTACGTGTTCGTACACAACGATATAACAGCATACGGAATACAGTAGTATCTTTGAATAAATAAACGAAACAGAAATTTCATGCGCCCTGCCTTATTGCTTGGCTTTACTAGCTGTTTAAAATTGCCTACAGTATTATGTTATCAGTGCTGTCATTCGGCAAAGCACTAGTAAAACAATTCCTGTGAAGGCGAAGGGATTCGTACATTTTGTTCTATGACTTTGAAACTACCCGCAGTGAGGATTATCAAATATCTGTACTTACTAACTTTAAATGGAAGGCAAACTGTTTATTACGAAGATTGCGGTTTTTTAGCCCACTTCTTAATTATTACTGTATGTATCATAATTTTCAGCACATGCGTATTTTTCAGATATATCTCTTTGTCACAATAAATTCATTTAATCGGAACAATTATTTGCCGCAAAATCCGCCCGAATCCGGAAAAAATACACTTGTCAGTAAATCTGAAACGTTATGACGTGCATAAATTAATTTTTTACGAATAAATCTCAGTGGAGTTTGGTTGAATTTATATACGAGTGGAATTTAAAATTTTACTTCCATTATTATATTCACGAACAGGTATGGCAAGTAACTTAATTAATAAACGCAAATTGATTCGATGATCTGAGAGAGGAAATAGGAAGCAGGAAAATTGTTCACTTATAACGCCTATACATATACAAATATAATATAACAATTCATAAAACCAAATTTTTTATCACTCATTTTTCATAATCATATTTTTAAAATTTTTTGGCTAGGTATATACACATCATTTCAGACATAATCTATACTAATATTATATAGCTAAAGAGTTTGTTTGTTTGAACGCACTAATCTCAGAAAACACTGGTCCGATTTGAAAAATTCTTTCAGTGTTAGATAGCACATTTATTGAGGAAGCCGGGGCGGGCCGCTAGTCCCTAATAACAAATTACTTGTATGGTCATCATAAAATGTATATATCACTAGCTGCACCCGGCAAACGCTGTTCTGCCTTCCTCTTATCGTTTAGTGGTATGAAAAATAGATGTTAGCCGATTCTCAGACCTACCCAATATGCTTACCAAATTTCAGAGGAATCGGTCAAGCCGTTTCGGAGGAGTATAGAGACTAACATTGTGACACGAGAATTTTATATATAAGATAAAATCTTATATTCAATACACACTAATACTTAAAAAAATTCTAGTCAATCGCACAAACATTGTAAAACAAAAACCCAAAATATTAATTCTCTAACGCAGTCAAACGTGAAAGATTTCCATTAATCCTACGGGAAATCAAAATACCCGCTTGACGAACACTTAATTGCCAGTAAAGAAAAGTATTTAATAAAATAATACGTTCCTTTATATTTAAGCGGAAATGTACATTTCATACGTGCTTCTTATATAATGCTTTAGAGTTTATAAGGTAATAACTAGTACATACCATATCATAGCATTAATTACAATGGGAATATTGGAATATAATTGTATTATATTTATTTCAAGAATTAATATCTATCTTTTTAAATAGGTAATTTTATCACTTCTGCTTGTCATGGGTTGCTTGGCAGAAATTCCTATTGAGCAATAAGGCCGCCGTTTGCATCTTATAACCTGGTTTTGTCTTAATTTTAATGTTTAATGTGTGCAATAAAGAATATGTAGATAACATTACATTATACTTCACTACACGGGAAGTGACACGATAGAAAATTTTACTTCAATAAATCCGTTTTTCCCTACCAATAGGTAAATACGAAAGTAACTCTGTCCATCTACTCTTCACGTCTAAACCACCCAACCGATTTGGACGAAGTTTAGTACGAAGACAGTTTGAGACTTGGTAAAGGACATAAGACAGTTTTTATCCAAGAAATTTCATGGCAAAGAGAACTGCAGGTTTAACTCCAAGACGGTCTATATTTTCCTTTGACTATGTGGGCGTAGCCGCGGGCGAAAGCTAGTGAAATATGAAGCTCAAAATCCAATTGCAGCTGTTTACTTCGTGTGTTCAGTAAAGTGTCCAACATTATACTAAAAGAAACAATATTTAGTTCTTTCGTTCGTAAAATCACATTTGTAGTTTATCTAATAAGATACAAAATATGTTGTACATATAATACACATGCTAGAGTTACTATAAACAATGTAAATAATGCATTTCTTCACTTACTAATGGTGACAAATTGGGTTTGCTGTGGCCGGTGAATCGATATAAATATGAACATCGATATAGGTATGAATCTATCAATAATGAAATAATGTAATCGAATATGACTATATCATATTCGATTAATATCAATAAAGCTGTTATTGAACCATCAATTTAAAAGATTTGTTTTGTAAAGCTATCCCAAACTTATCTTTAATAATCAAAAGAAATGTGTATTTACACAATTCTCAGTAGACTTGTTACACATTTATTTTATGTACCTTTCCGTTTGGTCGTTTCCCGTCGATCTTTAGTTATCTTTATATAGGGGTGGGACAAAGCGCTTTCCGGGCGACAATCTATTACCTGATTGTGGTTATTTTGAAGTAAATCCATGTTTTCAGTCACTTCGAGAAATGTTTGTTTACGTTGTGTACATTTTGACAAGTTACATATATAATTAATACATTATGTCGATTCAGAAAGCAGTTTCTACATAGAAGTATCAGTCAATATCAGTCAAAGTCTACGAATGAAAGACTATGTGTATTTTTTGGTTAACCTCATAGCGCGCAATCAAGCTGATGTATCACCTATAAAATTAATGCAGAGATAATGTCTTTGCAAATGTGTTTCCAGCATATATATAGCACGATGGGGATAAAGACAGGGTTGAGTATGAGACTATACGAACGGACTAGGAAGGGTTACTGGCTTCCGGTACATATGGAAAGCCTTCGCTACGTATTCTCTTACCTGGTCGTAGTATGCTGCTATTTAAATTGAATACATCTTATCGCACGATGAAGATCACAAATAATTTGAGGTCCTTGTAAAGATATTGTTCTTGATGTGAGTAATAATGTCGTCACATTGTGTCTATCACTGCATAGTATTAAACAAAGTCGCTTTCACTGTCCCTATGTCCCTATGTATGCTTTAATCTTTTAAACTACGAAACGTATTTTGATGGTTTTTTTATAATATATAGAATGATTCAAGAGGAATGTTTATATGTGTATTAATATATATTAAACTACTTCGAATAAACGCGTGCGAAACTAGTCATAAACTTAAACCTAAAATAAAATATTAAACCATCTTTCAATGACATCAACACACTAATTTCAGCGCCTATCTACCGTGTAAGTGCCAATTACATCGTTTCTGGGTAGTACTATTCGATTAATGAATTATTATATATCGGAGTTAAAGACGTATGTGTTCCTTTCCAAATCGTTTAATTGCATAACTGTGGTATTGTCAAAGAGTTGGGAAGGAGCATTGAAACTGCAATAAAACATGACCCCGCTTTGGTCCCAACCTGGAATGAAGCCAGCTCTAGGTTAAAGGCAATGATGAGATTCCAGCTTGAATGGCCAAATTGGGCAACGATCTTTTCAAAGCACTCCTCTATTTAAATTACTGTTTTAGTTGTATCCTGTGAGTTTCAGTTTCAAGAATTTCACATTAAGATTGCGGACCTAAAAATGTTTATGGACTTTATGCAGTTGCCGCAATTTCCTCTACAATTAACTTTATTATATAAATATTTAAAGTATAATTACCTATGAATGATGTTTATGGCATATTCCATTTGCAAACTTCAACCTTCACAGTAGCACACAATAATTAGTGGAACCAGATATCAAATTTAAAAACGATCGGTTCTCTGTTTCTATATACTACACACTACAGTTATATAATTAGTTTAAATAAAGATGCTTATGGCATTAAAATGAATCGTATTCTGTAGACTATGCGACTTTTCAAGAATTTTTAGATGCGAAGAACACCCTATGTTCTATAAATACATAAAATATTTATCTATACAACGAAAAATATTATGCATGTGGAGCAAAAAGTAAAGTTTATGGGTCGCAAAAAGCATACAGTTAACAACGTATATTCGACACGACACGACGAAAACCTATAAAATGTTGCTAACATCCTCGCGAAATGCCAAATTTGCGAGTGTTTCTTAAAATTCAAATGGCATAAAACAACTCTCAGTGGAACGATCGTCAGGGCAACATTCAAGGGATATTATTATAAAACTGAATGTTGGTTCAAGTTACAGAAGCGTGGAAATTAATTAATTACCAGAAATCTAATAATAATTTTCTGTCTAAGCTCAGAGGGAAGTTGCAAATTTATGAAATCACCTGGAGAATTTCATGAAATTCGAAATATAAGATGCTATAAAAGTATAATAATTCGTTTATACGTTGCACGAAGCAACAGATAGCAAGCAGACATAGGCCAGAGTATATATTTTTGTAGAAAATCGTCTTTATCTTACACTAAAAAGGCAGTCGTGCCGACCCGTCCAACTATAGGCCAATTTCAGTCACGTCCATACTCTGTAAGACTATGGAACGTG
>NC_052104.1:3339551-3397026 GCF_012273895.1 Zerene cesonia
TGTCATATAGCATAGATTGAGAATTTGTTTTTATGCATGAGTAAATTATCCCAATGCTATAAAACTAAAAATTGAAATATGGTACAGATATATTAGTAACCTTAAATTAAAAAAGAAAACTTCAGAACGCCGTCTTAGAAGCCTTTATGAGACTTGGTTCAGTTTGAGAAAGATGACGGTGCTTATCCTTTCGCTGAGAATAAAACAAAACGCTTGGACGAAGATTGTAATTCTATTGTAGGGTTTTATTTTTACTGTAAATGAGCAGATGAAATATTTAATTCAACTGGCCGAGATTTACTGGTGAACTTAGCAACCCGATGTAATAAATCATAATTATTTGGAATATGGGGACAACGTTCTATAAATAAGTATTATTCTCAAATATATTTTCCATTAGAGTTAGTATTGCTACGTACTTTCATGATTTTTATACTAAAATACTGCGAATTTATTTTATGCGTAATATTGTATTAGAAAATGGTCGAAAATATTGTGATCAATATCAATCACAAACTTACAGTAATATTTAGATTGCATTGACGTACATTCTACAACTATACTTAGAATGAAATAATTAAGTTGACAAAAATTGTCCGAGCGGCTTTGTATAAAACTTTATATTGAATTTAACATCTCAACTAGAGGCATTAATGTTCAAGGTCTCTTGTATCGAACTACAAAACTCTGCTTAATACGGGTAATATATATTATTCGAATACTTTACTAATGAATAACAATAAATTCTCAATGTATTCTATATGACAATTCCTGGTGTAGTAAATAAGAGAGACAGTGTAAGATAACGACGATTTTCTAAGAAAATTTATCCTCTAGCCTAATTCTGCTTGCTATCTGTTGCTCTCGGATAATGTTTAGGCGTAATTATGTAACAAGTTATGACATAATAGCTACAACTAATATAATATTAAGCAAGCTTGTACTTAAATTACCATATCCATAACAAAATATCTTGAAAATTCGCGCGAAAAAAAATTTACTATCAGGTAAAACGGAGAAAATTAATCAAGTAAGGAATTGGTTGCGGACGAAAATTAATCCCACCCAAGGTAAACAAGGGCGAGGTGGATATCATAAATTATTCGCAGGCAGCCTGCTGACCGCACATTGTTCTATAAGCTAATATCTCGGTTAATAAGTAACTGGAAAACCCTTGTTCCCGAATTTACACGTGTTGTTCTTGATGAAAATGAACGCTGAAGGATTGAATTGGGCTTGTTAATGTTATTAAATAATAACCTTAGATAAACTTTATAATTACGTCGTTGTAGGCTTCATCATGTTAATTTTGTAACGAACTTATGTTTGTTCGCAAGTTGCTTATCGTTATTGTGAACTTAAAGATATATTAAATATCTGCTTTGTATAACTATATGGAATAAATAATTCTTACACTATTTATATAAACATTCTTATGTTGAGTTATTGTTTTGGTGTATCTTTTCATTGTCGTATCTAATTATCAATAAATTTTGATTCTTATATCGCTTGATATAAAGTACAAATTATTAATAAATAAATACGATTAGAAATCACTACAAAATTTTAGAAGTGCAAAGTCAAATGTGGATTTACTTTGAAAAAGCATAATTAAATTACGATCAAATGAATAAACAACCTTACAAATATAGTGCTTAATTGGTATTTTAATGTGTAAAGTTATATAAGTGGTTTATTACATAGTTTGAATATGAACCAATCTTTGAAAAAAATACAAATTTGTGGCATTCCAATTTCCAATATTAAATTTAATATAATAAGCATATGATGTCATACAAAAAAGAATAAATCATTTATAATCACATTTTCGGACCATCCTTCACGTCACTTTTATAAAAGGGGAACATTGTATAAGATATTTCCTCCGATATATCATCAAAATATGTGCGTGGCTCTTGATAAAAAGTTTTAATAAGGAGCCCATATCCGCCTAATGACAATGAATAGTCGCGTGAGTGTGATCATTATGTGTGGAAAATTTCTCATTAACCGCCCTTTACAAACACTTCCTGGCAGGGCGTAGCATTGCGTGTCGCTCCTAACCTTTTTTCTTTTGTTACACTATATTATACAGATTACAGAGGAAACACAAAATAGATTAGCAGATTTTTATGTTAATAGTTACATACAACGTACTTGTTCAATCAAATTGCTTTTTAATTCGCATGCTTTTATTCCTAATATACAAATCGTTAAAACAGAGTCATTCCTTCCTGTGGGATATTGAACCACTGAGAAGATTGGCATTTAACTCTTATAGCATATTTTCAACACAAACCACATCCTTAAACTAAATTTATCCCAATATGAAGACGGCTTAGTATCTGAGTCCCTTCCTTTATTCCTCTCGTCAATCCTTTCTTAAAACCTTCCCAATTTAGAGTCGGCAATCCATTTGTAGGGGCGTAAGGTCTGCAATTGATCTTATGCCACTAAAAATGTTCTTTGTCGGTGGTCGCGGTCACCACCAGGCCACCCACCAGCTACATTGCCGACTATGTCATAAAAAATACAACCAACAAGTATTAACGTGACCAGTGAGTCAAACAAAAATACCAAAAGTAAAAATGTATAAAAATAGAGCTGAATATTCGAGCCAAACCGTGCTAACATCGTCTCGATGGGCTTTACTTAATCTCGTTACAAATACGACTTTATAATTGCATTCACCATTTTATAACCATAAAACCGTTGAAAGTGCGACTCTGAATCATTAACTTCATAGTCGTTAAGGCAGCAGAGTGCTAGAAGCGAAACCACAGAGTGAATATAATTGGCAATCGATTGTAGCGGCAACCAGGTTTCACGATTGAACGGAGCCTTAAGATATTTCTAGCACTAGAAACTATAAATACACTCCAAGTAAGTGAGGCTAAGTTAGTTCCTTTGTAAGAGCTGTTCTCTTGAATGGTCAGTATATTTCAGACTGCAAAATGATTTCACCTGGAGATTTTATGAGGGTGTAAATTTAAGACGTTCTGGGAAACAAATGTTGGGACGGCGAGCTTTATGAGCTGGAAATATGATATTGTTTATTACGTATGACGCTTCGAAATTATATCGTAAAAAACAAAAGAGAACCGTAGATTATACATTATTATTTTAATATCATAGAGTCCGGGAATCGCATTTGTTAAACATGTCATGACAAGGTTTATACTCCTACAGAAGATCAGCGAGAAATAGTAGCATATCAATGCTACTGTGCTTAGTACGATGAGTGGGGGTGTCGGAAGCCCATGCCTTTTTCCTTACCTTTGCTTTTCTTTGTTGCTCTCATCAATGTTTTCCTTTTCCCTGTCCTCAAAATGATGTAGGTCATTGCCTGTGTTAGTTGCTTACAATCAGACGAGACACCACATTCTTTCAGCAATAACACGAAACCTGGAGAGAAACATACCTACAATATTTCTCATGATAACGGTTACATAAATAGATACAATCTTGATTTCACGAGCAAATAAAATAACAATATTATGATCCCAAACGATATAATAAGTGTATCGGTAAATTCTGAAGCAAATTTAAGACTTACACGGAAATGCATCTTCTAAGAAGTAGAACATATGATACGTTACCAATAAATATCTTTATTAAATAGTATAAGTTTACTAGTTATACTTTAATATTTAGATTTCTTATTTCTTTTAGCGTTATATATTTTCTTTAAGCTGTGCGATCTATTTGTGAATATATAACACGTGTGCGTTGAAATGAAAAAAGTTGATAACCGTTTAATGAATACACATTTGGAAACAATGCTTGGTTATTACTAAATCATCAACTTGACATGTCATTTAGTTTAGCGTTTCATTGCCAGTTTCGCTAGATCAACAACATTTAACTGAACGCAATATTCAATGCTGCTAACACATAAATTATAACCTTAAATGATTTTATGATGTGTTAATATTAATTGTAGCTTGTATACATAAGTTTTAGTACGTGACATAATTTGAAAATTCAAATCAAAGTTCAATTTTGGGTTTCTTAAATATTTTTCACTTCTCTTGTATTATAACGTATGTGTGAAGTGAAAAATTGAGGTAATGTTTGTGTGTTGATGAGGTTTGTGTAGTAGATTATATCTGGATCAAATGAATTGTTTAGACAAAAAATTACCCTGTATATAAAAAAAGGGCGAAGACGGGGCATACGGCTAGTAATATATTAATTAAAGTCACAATTCTTAAACTAAATTTATCGCAATACCATACTGATTACATAATGAATAAAGCAAATTATAAATATACAGTTCAAATGTGTATGTCGCACAAGAGCATTATATATGTTTGAAAATTGCCATGCAGGTGGATCATAGCCTGGAATAATATATAACTTTTTCCCGTGTGCAGAAGCTACCATAGCGTATAATATACAACCACAAAGAGCCTTTTTAGAGTATAATCCATTGAGCTGACAAAAAGTCGACTTCTCATCCGTTTTAAATGCTATCTCGAGGATAAATGGCAGATTTAGGTGCAGGGGTACGCAGAATGACTATAGCTAAGATTAAAACCATTACCACGCCACAACGAGTGGCTCTGAATGAAACTTGCATAGCGTTATAACAATGAAGCTAATTGGTGAGGAAAATCTTTGTGCTCTGGTCATATTATAATATAGATGACATGGCTTTAATTACCGGCTTTACTTTGCTTTGATTAGATTTTCAGCCAATCGTGAGGTAAATTGTGGTTGAGTTTATTTGCATTTTAATCGTTTGTTGTTTTTGGTTTACTAGCATTTTTAAATATCATCTACTCGTGTCTATTAGATATATTTATGAATTTTCGTATTAATTCTTATCCAAAGCGTTGTGTTTATATAATAAGAAAAAACGTACGTTCGGTTTATTAAATAAATCGATTAGTGAAACAGATGTGAACTATTTCTAATAACATACATATAGAATAGGAAATTTTGCTTCTATTCTTTAAGAAGTATAGCGATAGAGTCCCATCATAAGATTATACGAAAAGTTTCATTCAAAAATAGTACTAAACTTATATTGCTCCCTTACTTGGCAAAGTGTTATTGATACATGAGCGCAAGTTAAGCCAAGGAGCAATTTAAAAACCATTAATAAAATTCTCACACGCGATTGGTGACATCGCGTTTGGAAATCGCTTTCAACGATATTTTTACGTAGTTTATGTAAATATAAGTATACCTCTATATATATTAATATGTATAGAATGTCATGGTACAGATTTTAATACATCGCTTATAATTAAACGCTGAAAATATGCAGTCCTATCACGACGCCACAATATAATGTAGGTCATTATTCTAATGTTACATACATTGATTTTAGCTTGTAGCTTCAATGTTTCGATAGAATATTTTTAAATTGAGATTTTATTGCAGTTTATGGTATTCTAGTGATACTTAATTGCTTACTTGCTTCACCACTTTCTTGGGTTATTGCGATTGGACATTGTTTTTTTTAGTTTAAGTAATTAGTTTAGTTTACAATTGCGCAAATCATGCACCCATTTTACATATGTATTCGCATCCTTCTCATTTCACGTTGAAAAGATTTGGGACATTTTTCAAACGCAAATAGAACAATGCTAAAGAATTTATGACAATTTACACCAAAACCTTTCCCCAGCGAAAAACTTCCTACATAAATAAGAGACGAAATTTAAAATTCAACACTAATAAAATGCTCAGCCGTAATGACTCTCAAAGAACTCATTTAAAATACATCGGGGCCTATTCACCGAACCTACAATTATGAAAGAAAGAAATATCCAGTCCCTGATTCCTTCAGGCTTCAGCTGGACTACAATGAAATAAAAAAACTTCCCACAAATTATACGCCATCACAATGCGAGTCGCTATGAAAATTTACATGAAATTGTTGGCCGAGTCCGAACAAAACTTGTTCCAATTTACATATCACGTGCAATATAAGCAAATTTGTACTGTGTTAAAAATTCAAAACCTTTTTACGCGCTGTGAAGAGGTCGCAACTTACTTGCATAAGTTATGGTAATGATATATAATAAGAAATGAGTATCTTTTATATAAGGTGAAAAAAGTTTAGGCAACCTACTACAACTATCTAAACATTTGATATCCGGCGTTCCCAAAACGAAGGAGGTTGCCACTTCGACTGTATCTTTTTTTGTTTAAAGAAAATATAATCATCGAAATCGGTTCACCCACTAATAAATTATGAGGTAACAAACACAAAACACACTCAAATTGGGAATCTTCTCCGATTTTGAAGCCGGTTAAAAAGATACAGAAGTCGCAAAATACGTAGTATGAATATACATACGTACATAGTATGAATATACATAGATTATCCTTCAAACAATGTTCTGAAATTATCAAAGCTCAAGTAAAGAAAATATGAGTTGGCTTCGTATAACGAAACAAGGAGATATCATCGTATAAAAATTTATGGCATGATATCGTAAAAGGCACTCCTGAAAGAAAAAACGCCCACGGAATTCCACTAAATCCATGTGATTTTTATTTTACCACGTGTCAAAATACACGCGATGTAAAATCCATTAACAAATCCGCTTTTAATATTTCGCTTCTTAAACGTTGACATGTCACGGTATGTTGGGGTCTGTAATTATTTTTACGTGTTAAACCTTATACTAAGCCAAGAATAATGTTAGAAGAGCTTTGTTTTGATTTTAATGCTGTATATAGACACAACATTAAATCCAATAATTCTATAAATACACGAAAAACTATAGAGCTTTCCGTGTTTATATAACAATTTAGATACGACATTAATGTCTGTTGCAGCGTACTAATCACTTTGAATTATTTAAATAAAAAAATATTTTTATATTTATAAATTATAACAAAAATGTCTTAAGTGATTATGAAACTACACATATGGCAAACATCCTAGGCCTAGGCCTATTTCGAATGAAAACTGACTATTCAAATAAAATTCACACATCACAATTCCCATTTACCCTGGTACTCTTTCCTTCTTTAACATATTTCTTATATTTTTAATCATACAACAGTCTACTAAGGACAT
Organism: Zerene cesonia; assembly: GCF_012273895.1. NCBI lineage: Eukaryota > Metazoa > Arthropoda > Insecta > Lepidoptera > Pieridae > Zerene > Zerene cesonia. Next base: position 3,346,594 of record NC_052104.1, read on the forward strand.
CATATGTAATATGCTATTAAGAAAACATCTAGATCCCGCTAGAAACAAATAAAATTATCCGAGTACACTCCAAAGCTACCTTGCTTTGTATTCAGACTGATTGTGGAAGACGGCGAGACAGGTGCAAACTGATGCATGACTTTTACATGCTCTTTGTGTGGGAATCGCGTAAACTCAAAATTCAATTGTAACCACCGGCCCTCTTGTGAATTCAAAACGTAGAGGTGAATTTTGTTATCCTGCCAATCTCTGAGAAATACCAACCAAGTGTTCTTACATATTGTTATAAAGTTTAAGATTTGGCGGGAAGAAGTTAATAACCTTATAATATATGGATATTAAATTATCTCTCATATCCCTTGGTTACCACATCACGTTCACAGCTTGACCGATTTAAAGGATATTTTTGCGATGGATACAAATATATTCGATGCTCTACCAAGATGATAATATATATATATATATATATATATATATATATTCCATTTTTTAAATGATTATTATAATTTTTATATCATTATTTATTTAATATCATTTTTTAAATGATATTTGTATTTCTTGTGCATTTGTTGTTTTGTTTGTTTTGTGTATTTAAATCCACAAACTAGAAACCAAAAAAAGTCAGTGTTAAGTGGCCGATATTTGGATAACATTATCAATTTATTTAATCAAGAGTACACATATACCTTTCAATTTTGATCTATATAGGATTTATCATTCAACATTCATACATAGGTAAAAGAATGTTTAAAATCTGGAAGCGTCAGATATTATTATCCTACTAATATTATAAATGCGAAAGTTTGTAAGGATGTGTGTGTGCGTGTGTGCTTGTTGCTTTTTCACGCAAAAACTACTGAACCGATTATAATGAAATTTGGTATGTAGATAGATAGCTGAACAACTGGTATACTATATGTTATTTACAACTTTTTATTCCGATATTCCTACGGGATACGGACTTACGCGGGTGAAACCGCGGGGCGCAGCTATTCTGTTATAAAACTTAACTGAAATAAACCCAATAATAAGTTTTGGAAATAATAAGGAGATAACTTACGTTAATATTGTTTTCGTATTTCAAGGAAAAAAACTGTTAACTTTTCGCATAAAACTATCCAGACTTCTTGTTTTTGTGTCCTAAACAAGTGGCGTACGAATTGCTTTTTGTGGCAACCATCCAGTCTTAGGGTAACCGTCGAATAAGTGTTCCACATTAAATAGAAGTTAAATAATCTTCATATTGTTATAACGAGTTAAATAATTTTAATTTAGCATTTTCTTGTGTTTGATTTTACGCGAGTACTATACATTAAGAAATTAAAAACTTTGTAACCGATTTTAAACGCGATTTATTCATTATATTATTAACCCGACGTTTCGAGCACTTTATAGCGAGCGTGGTCACGGGTAGACTGAGATGTTATATGTCTTGAAGGTCATACAAAAATTATTGTTTGTGAACTACCTCCACCTATTTCTCCGCAGTTGGTATGTGGAGTATTTTCTGGATGTTGGCAGTATTCGCTGATAGTGTCTTCTGGTCTTTTGGTATGTCTGACATGGGGTTTTAAATTCTTGATAACAGGATCCCAGGTGTTGGAAAGCTGTAAACCATCTTCTCTATTGAAATTTGGATGTTTTTTAATTTCAATAGCCTCACGTACAGGTCTTAGAAAAAATCTATTTTCTTTGGCGAGCATTTGTGGTTGGTCGAATCGTAGGAAGAAAGAATTTAAAACCGCAATTAATTCATAATATCATAGGAATAAAAAATTAATACCGCAAATATCCCTTCATACCAACCCTTTCTATTGACTTTTCTCTTCAGGAGACCGTATTTAATCGCCACCATTTACAAACAGAAATCTTCATTATTTACATGTGGGAGTTGAGCATGCGTCGGCACGAATTACGCAAGATCGCACCGGGGAAATACCAAACTCTTACAGAAAACATGCTACTGTATTTCGTACCTTAAGTGGGGGAGCCGGAAGCCCGATTCCTTTTCCTCACCCTTCCCAATCCATTAATTACTTCCACCCGTCAATCCTTTCCTCATCCCCTTTATGGATGGCCATATCCAGTTTCCCGCAACGCCTAAAAAAACATAGATCATCAGTGCCCACCTTTTCGAGTACTCAGTACTGGAACATCTGTTGTATAACGTCATAGCCAGATATTGTGCCAACAGCCTCGCAATACGTCCTAATACACAAGGTGCAAACTGCTACTCCGAGATTTGAAGATTTGCATTATATTAGATCCGTAGAGCTGAACTATCGCTCCGTAGCACTCCTGCTAGACTAACGAGTTTTCGTGTTATTAAAACGTAAACTGTGAATATTGATTTTGAAATATTATTATAATAGGAATAATTTATGCATTGAATATTCATAAGGTATGAAGATAAAGTTAGCTTATAAAGAAAATAGAAACAAATAAGAAAAAGCAACGTATTGTAAAAATGCGTTATAAACCAGAACTCTGAAAATGAAAATGAACTGAACACAAAGTTTTTTAAAATACGAATTAATTTTTAAAGGACCATAATAAGTGTTATAATTAGTGTTACATATTGTTGTAATGGAATCAAGCTCTGATTTGTTTGAAACTAGACGCTCAAATGTAAAAAAAAACGTATGATTCTATGAACGAGCGCAGAGTAAACCGTAACTCGTGTCGTATTACACAAAAACAAGTTACACAATTAAACATTTCCACGACAACTTCGGTGCGATATGTTTGTACTTTGGACTACCTTGAAACTTCTTTACACACAAACACATGTAGAACAGTATTCATATTTAATAAGACAAACTTAAAGATAAATTTTAACATTAGCCTCGAAGTAAGTATTATTAATTGCCTATTATTTTATTTTGTTTTTGTAGCAATAATTAAGCGAGACCATTAACATGTTTTTTCTTTTGTTTAGCGAAAGGCCAGTTATCTTTGTCCAGTCGTAGGTTTGTAGTCCAGTATTCGGAACGTCAAATAGAAAGTAAATTATTTATAACATATTTTAAACATTAACATCATTAATTATAACATTGATGTATCAACTATTTAGGTCATTATTTGTATTTTATTTATATTAAAGAAATAAGAAAGGTTGACGAAATAAATCCTATTAAATAAAACAACGATTTATTACTAAATACATTTAATTCAAACTAATATTTAAAATATAACTTAGAAAATATGGTACATATTTTTCAATAACGCATGTTTCGATTTTAATTCAAAAATAGAATTTATAACATAATCTTCGTATTTCAATTTATGAAATCTATGACGAAACAATAATTTATGCACTGCCGCTGGGATGTAGGTGCTAATTGTATATTGTTTTGATACCTTGGTTTTATATTAATAAAATATTTCGTTCGTACACAGTTTGTTCTTAGGCCTATGCGAGTTATTTTGGTTTTACAGTCTTTGGATCCAATCTGTAAATGAAATTTGAAGTTATCGTCAAATTATGTACGATTTTAGGAAAATTAGAACTTAAATTAGGCACATTAAACGAAGTCCGAACACAATTAAAACAGTTTAAAGCATTAAGTAGCCAAAACAGTTAATGGGAGACGTATGTCCAACCTTTAAAAGGATTTAAGACCGGGTTCACGTAAAGTAGGAATGGGGAAGGAATCCTCTTTCACACACTGAGTGCCATTATTACATCAAGCTCTATTGGTAAATGGTTAGGTCATCGCTGACCATCATCTCTCGTATTATTTGTATTGTTACTAAATAATGAGATGTGGTATTTTGCTAGTCTTTTAGGGACACTTGAGCCCATATCTTAAAAGCGTCTGTAACGTCATTCTTCTACTTATATTATTTAATTATTATATCTACCATAATTAAACCCGTAGAATATTATTTTACGCTGATAATAATGGCAGAACCAGAGCATCAATTAAATATGAAACTCACACAAGTCCTTTGTACACTTCCTCAACCGATTTCACTTTGATTTCCGGCGGTTTAGGGTATGGATAAAAAGCTGGCAATGGAGAGTAATAATTCAAATCATACAACTGATCCTTTAAGAATTTTTTAAAGTCCTTCGGCTTTGGATGTACCGTTGCAATTCCTGTAATTATATAGTTCAGTGCGTTTACATTTTTAAATTGCCTTCGACGTTCATTTCACGAAGGCTTGGATTATTAAATAACACGTCGGTACAACAGATTTATAATCCACAAGAAATAAAATCTTTTATGCATTTTCTTCACACGTATTATATTGAAAACTTAATATATTGTATGTATCATACGGAATTCATAAACTGATTTCCTAGAAAATACACTAAAATAACCTGAGAACAGGTATAATATGTATAAATCTATTGTACACATTGGTGCGATAATAAGAGACTATACTAGCAAATTCACCTTTCTCATATGCCAAGTTGCAAATCTCCAGTGCTATGCTATATGAAACTTTTCTGATATCTGACAGAGGTGGGTATATACGGCCGATCCCCAAGTCTGATTCGCTCACAAAATTGGCGAGCGTCTGAATACAAAAAAAATAAATCTATCACACTGTTTTTGTAAACATTTCAAAAAATCGGTTTAAACATACAACGAATACTTATCTTAAGTTCAGTTGTGTAATATTACTATCAAACGTAAAAAATGTAATTAATTTCAGAGCAACAAATCTTTGAGACAATGTTTTTAAGTAGGTATACCCTATACTTAGTTTTTATGCATTCTAAAGTAGTTACGTATTATGGTAAATTCGACAGATACACCCATAATCAGAGATTTCTATAAAGCAACCAATTTAATTTTGAGCAACTAGTTGATAACAAATACGAAGTGATTAATAAGAATGAGTAAATAATGTGTATAAAAATACAAACTCGAGCTGCGCTTAAGAACATATATTCGGGGATAATTCTTGCGCGAACCGCTATAATGCCCAACGCAAGACCGGGGAAAATATACGAATTATTGCCTTGTCCTGTATGATATTCTTTGTCCTTATATTTCACAGGTGGAAACGGCGAGCCCGATGCGTAAATGCATGTGCCCTGAGAGAAAATAATTATGCTATTAACACGTGCGTGTGAAGGGCTGCTGAGTTCAATACCCGATGTAGGCTAAAAGAACATTTTTGTCCAGTTGTGCACAGAACATCATGTATAGGAAAATAAATTAATGTTAGTATAAATGTGTGCGTGTGTAATTCCAGCTTTTTAGTCTACTTACAAAATCTCTGTGTTTTCGTGTTTGCACTGTTTGACGTAGCTGTGTACTTTCTAGATATAAAATACAAAATGATTAGTAGTCTAACGTAAATTTCAATAATAAAGCAAATATCAAATTTTGGCTAACCGTCATCCATTACCTCAACTCACTCACCGTTAATGCAATTACTGCGCTATGGGATTTACGCGTATCGCATACATGTTATGCTGGGTTTGATAAACGTTAAACATGTTGATCATATTTAACGTATATTTCCTACTGAAATCTAATATAGGTTCAGTGAAAATACATGCATTCAGTGAGAGTTCCAACATCTATTCGATTGATCGATCACATTGCTAAGATGTGTAACGTTTATGCATGTTAAAACAAATTAAAATATTCAAAGTCACAATCAAATTAATTATGTGAGCATTTATAGAGTGCGTTGGATATATGATTCTCAATCATTTCTACGAAAAAAGGTCCAAATTCTAAAATAGGAACAAATCACAACACTTTCCTATGACACAAATAGAATCACGTCATCAATTGAAAACTCAAGTGATTCAGTATCCAGTAACAATACCGAAAAAAAATCTTCGTTTTCGTTTTAGGGACACCCACGTCGGTTGAGAATGAACTAAACATGCTTTTGCAATTTATTTGGTGGTTATTTGCAAATTGCAGACCTTTAATGGTATTCACAGTACTGAGTGCTAAATAATCAAAGGGAGGTTTGAAGAACGTGTGGAGAAATTGCATATAATTAAAATTCTACGAATGACTAAGAATATGACGAAGAAAGACTAAGTGAGTGCTACCTGTTTTGCTTCGACAGATTATAATCCAACGAAAAAAATAATGCGTTACATTATAAGCATGTTACGAATCACAAAATTTCGACAGTAAGCAATTTCGTGAGTCAAATTGTTATATAACAGTTTTTAGGTATAATGCAGCGTATCAGATTAATGCTAGTTTGTAAATTTCAAGTAAAAGGTAGGTGTAGTTGATAGTTTATACGGATAACATAACAGTTATAAGTTACAAGGTCTGTAGTGATACCAAGGAATACCGAGGATAACCAAAATATCATACTAACGGTCGTAAATTATTATGATGCCAGTACAATAATCAAAAATAATACTACTTACATTTGTAAGGTTATAAGCATCTTCCGGCGTGCATTCAGCCTTACTGGTGGGATTCGATAGAGCAAATATTACTGGTCTCTCTGCATTCTGGGCCATTTGTTTGAGGATTTTCTCATTGAATGCCCCTTTTACTGTTGAGCATCCTGGAAAAAAGTTTAATTTTACAAAAACTATATTTCTCAAAAATCAATGTGCCTATTTATGTTCATAATTTAACTAAACAGTAATGTTGAGTTAACCGGTACCCAAGAGTGAAATATAGCAAAAAACGGCTTTCACAAAAACTGACATAAAACCTGAAAAAAAAGAATTTACGCATCTCCCTGACATACTTATTTGTGCACACTTTAACAACAAATCGAACCAATGAGGCACGTCGGTTTCAACGTCTTCACACACTGCTCGAAGTCTTTGGATGGCTCCACTTCCTTGCCGAATTGCTTGCAATGTTCCGGGATTCCGCCTTGCCGTTTGTTACTAAGGAGACCTTCAATGTCGAACATGTAGACTCGATTCCTGGCGTCGTTCTCTGACAATCCTTGTTCAATCATGGCTGCTACGGTAAGATTGGCGATGCCGGTGGCTGCCTGGAAAAATTGGTTTGGATTGAATTTAATGTGAGGGTTAGGTTAAAATTAAATAATGGACAATTTTCATGACAAATCATAATTGTATGAAGATGATAGGTAAAATAAAATAGCCAAGTTATTTATATGCAGCCACCAATATAAAATCTCTGTGTCATGTGACTACTTAACTGGTTCCTCTGCAATGGATTGGTAATCACAAAAATGCTCTAGGTATTTGAAGTCCTCGGAATTATAATGACATCAAATTATAAATTAAGACTAACTACGATGAATTTGCTACAATAATCAAGTCAAATGATATTTGACTATAGTCTATCCTAATATTGCTATAATACATAGACTGCAATATTAATGGACTAATAACAATAGCATAAGCACTAGTTTAGAACATATTAGGCACTAATCAGCTCGTGTGTATAATCGCTAGATACCAGAACTCGGGTATTGTGAAACCCGATTAAATAATTACGATAGTTATTCGAGAAATTAATTATGCAACAATGTTCTAATTGTTCATTAAACGTTACCATAGTCATATTGAAGACATAATTTCTTTAGATCACTGATAAGATGAAATAACGTTGCTGATCCCAAAAAAATAGACGTTCGGCCACTACTTTCTTAATTCTAACATTCTTCTTTGAATTTTATTTTCAAATTCACAAATCAAAAAAAAAATTCGAAATCCCTCTTCGAAGCCAAAGCAGATGTATTATTATAGTATAAGAAATGAAATTATAACTAAAGTACACATAATAAATACTACATACCTGTATATTAAGTAGGTACTTACAGAACCAGCCCCTAAGAATAGAAAAGTGTATTCAGCTAGCTTTTTCTTAGTAATCCTCTCAGTTGTCATCAAACCAGCAACAGCCACACTCGCAGTGCCTTGTATGTCGTCATTGAACGTGCAATATACATCCCGGTACATGTTTAAGAGTCGTGTGGCGTTGCCTAAAGCGAAATCTTCAAACTAAAAACAAGATTGAATTAAAACTTGAACTATAATTTAGGTAAGCACCTTGTTTGAAATGCTTCAATATTTTACTAAAGATTAAAATAGCTCGTAAGGATATATCATAGTTATTAATTACATAAGTAGGGCAGTGAATCTTTAACTAACACAGAAGCTTATAAGGTAGATACTTTGAGACGAAAATAATTTTACTTGTAAAAGAATGTTTGCGCCATATCTCTTGATGCAGGCCTCCATGAACTCAGCCAAAAATTCATCATAATCCTTTCCACGTACTCTTTTTTGCCTCAGCCCAATGTATAGGGGATCCTCCAAAAGTTCCTAAACGTTATTCAAACTATTTACTTTTTATATTGAATAAGATAACCTCGTAGATGAATTTCAGAAACCCATGGGCTACCGAAATGTCAACCTTGCCAAACATCTTATGTAATGCTTGCGTAATGCAGTAAGCATTGCACAATAAGAGCCTGGATTTCGGTCAAAATCCCCTTCCACTTAACTGAGGCTATAGAACTATAGACTGAGAGATAATTATTATATGCTCACTACTGAAATAATTAACATACGAACATGTATAGCATAATTTTGTTGACAATAAAATAAAACCGCATTAGAACAAAACCAAGTACCTAACTTTGGTTCGAAATATTATGACGCTTTTTTCATGTCACGATCGCAACCTACACTCACAAATTAAACTTTATAAATCGCTCGCTGTAGACCACAAAACTGCCGCTTCGTGATATCGTATTATCATAAATTGTAACCGCAACGAGCGTGGAAAAAGTCCTAAAGTCTAGAACACAGTTTGTCAACTAATCGAGTTTTTGTCGGCAAATAGTATCCTGCGGCATGAATGGGCTCGTTTGCTCGGAGATAACGAAGTCGTAGTAAATGTATTTTTAGAAATAGGTACCTTGATACTATCTACTATTTATTGGTAATACAGGAAAAGGAGAAGGTGGGCCACCTTTTATTCATAGTGGGAAAAAATGACATCGATAACTAGTGTAACTTGTGGTGTTCCATCAAGCCACTTTAGTGATGAGGCTACGAGCGCTTGTTGATATTTATCCGCAACCTAAGGAGGACCTGTAGTAAATTGGTCCCCACTGCCAATAAACACTAGCAACACTAACTATTACTACTAACTAACTACTACCTGCAGTGTTGCTAGTGTTTACGGCATTTAAAAGACGACTTTAACGAATGACTTTACCGACATTGAAAAGACATATTGGTTCTCTTATTTAAGGCCCTCATGTCGAAATTGACCAACTTTGTTAAATGTCTTCCCTGATCTCTTACATAAATTTATATCAAACATAAAAAAAAATTAATGTAACATTCACATATGCCACTATATTTTTAAATATGAAACATACCTGATTTATACATTTTTATATTCAATCTGAATAACACTTAAAACTTCCTCAAGTGAGTAAAATGAATTCATAACAATTAGATAATAAAATTTATACGTTTGCGTAACTTATTTCGTTTTATATAACCCGGTCCATGATGGAATTCCTTCGTCTCTTTCGGGCAATTTAAATGCATGAAGGCGCCCGCGTATACTTCGCTATCTAGCTTAATTTCAAATTCGTACATTTAAAGTCTTGCTATTTTATTATATTATGCAAAATGATAATCATAATGGGATATTAAATAATCAAAATTGGATAATAATTGCAATAAAAAATTTATGTTAATTTAATTAATAACTCGCTTTTGTAGGTTTGAATTTATTTTTAAACTTATTATCTATGCAGGATGAGGTAAGTCCAACTTACTTAATATTCGTTGGACATTTTAATCATTAGAATCCGTTACCGAGTTATAAGCGGTGCAACAAACCCAACTTTACATATAATACTACCTCAACTCGACCTCTCAAGTCGGGACCATGTATCGTAATAGAAATAATATTAACTATTTTTTAAGTTTAATGACTGCAGATAGTGTGCAAATCGTGTCCTTCGCGGATAAACAATGTGACTCGTAATTTAGACACCTTAAGATAGATATCTCATAATATAATATAACATATTATCTACCTGATTGTCAGTGCCCACGTCGAGGGTTACAGGCAGACATTGATGGGGTTTTATACCGGCTAGTGCGGTATACAATGCCAGTTTACCAATCGGTATACCCATCCCATATGCGCCCAAATCTCCGAGACCAAGAATCCTTTCACCATCCGTGAATACTATAGCTCGAATATCTTGTTCTGGCCTACGGTTATAATTAAACAGAATACGATTAGTTACATATATACCGTTATTTCGTCTTTTGTGGCGATAAAAGAAGGAAAGAAATAACATTAGATCAGACTTCAATAATACTGATTGAAAGAGCTAGCTGACGAGCTCTTTGTACAAATCACACAAAACTTCCTATCCATTCCGATAACTAAATTTCCTTACCAATTTTTTAAAATATTCAACACGTGGCCTTTGTCGTTTATAGTTATGAAGAGTCCTCTAGCCCTCTTGTAAACTACACCGAACTTTTGGCACGCCACGCCGACTGTCGGGGTGTACACAATCGGCAAATATTTTTCAACGTCATTCGATATAAGGCTGAAGAATAATTTCTCATTTGTGTCCTAAATAAATATACAGATGAAAGCCGGGCTTTGTCCCAAAAACTTTGCTGTAACTTACTTGGCATTGGATTAAGGTAATCAATTGGATTAAGATAATCAATTTTGTTAAAATAAAATCAATTAAATAAGACGCTGTCTGTAATGTAAAAGAAGTAAATACTTAATTTGTGTTTTGAGCGTTTATAGAAAAAAAATATCTTTAAAGCACCTACCAAGCTTATATCCTATTTTGCGATGTTTATTGGTTATTATATAAAGTGAGTTTTTCATACTATGATACTGTTGCAATCAGAAATTAATTACTCACATGCAGCTCCACCAAGTACAAGTATTTATTCAGATCATTCTTGTATCTATCTAAAGAGACCCGACAAATATTTAACTGTTCTTCTTGCGTTTTGTAAAGCGGAGCTAATAATCCAATAATGCCAAGTGCTTGTCGTTCTTCTAAAGTGAAGGCGAGGCCCTTTAACATTGTTAGAATTACTTTAAATGTAACGATAAGTTCTCTTGGAAGACTATGAAGTATTTATTACATAAAATGAAATAATTTAACGAATTCAGAGTAAATAATACTCAATTATGCAGTGGTGGCTTATTGGTTGGGATTTCGGCTCAAAAGTCGGTGGTTGAGACCGGACGAGCGTGCATTAAATAAATGATTTTTGAATTTCAATAAATTACGCCAATGCGCATTATCCACGTCGTCACAGCTCGAAACGGTGAAGGGAAACGTCTCGAGGTAACTGGAAAAACCCAGAACTTGACATCTACCAATCCGCACTTGGACATCGTGTTGGATTGTGTCCTGAACCCCCATAATACATCTGCAGTACATATATGCGCCGATGATAATGACGATCATAAGTATGTAATTCAATTTAAATCTCGCGTGTATTTCTATACAAATTTCACAAATAACTATAGTATATTAGACAGTTGGATTTGCTATTTGTAATCAAATTTTCTATAGCAGTTTCGAGAGTATGTGCCGAAAAGGAAAACAACACGAAACATTGTTTTCTGGTCTTTTTTCGCGCTCGTAAGCTTTAAGTTTTGATTTTGTTTAATAATATTAATCAAGAGTTATGATTTATATACCCAAAAAATTATTTCATACAATTTTTGAACAATTGATTTAAATGGGTGTGTGGTTACATATACTTGGAACTCCCCTGATAAGTTAGTTATAGCTAATTAAAATTACAGCTCTAAAATAAACAGCGCCACATTTTTCTTTTCCCCAACAAGACCACCGTCGTAATTAACCGAGCGCTGACGTTTCAATCGCGTAGAGCGCTCTAATAAAATAAGACAGTCAATAGCTTGAGTCAATAGTAACCTTATTGAGTCTCGGGTCCCGCAAATGATCAATTCCTCTCAGCATGTTAGGGCAAGTGGATACGTCTTCTAGATAACGAGTTTGTATGAAATCGTTACATTGGAATTTTGTCAGTAGCGAAGCGATAGTTTTGCTTCGTCCTGTACGGTTCAATGGTCTGAAAAACGTCTTGTTGGGTTATAGGTTATAATTCATAAAAGAAATGAAATATGCATTTGTATCTTACTGTATATATTTTTTAATTTAAACTCAAACTCAAAATCATTTCAATGACGTATATAAATTTTTATGAATTGTAATAATTTAGGTAACTTTTTAAGCGATATCTTAAAAAACTAACAATAAAGTGAATATTTATATGGAGCTATAGATATTAAATACAATGAAAAAGGTGCATTTACTAAGCAGAGTTTTTTTTTTAACTGAGGCACACGGATTCTTATCTGAGACAATTTGGTGAGAAATTATTCTGTGGATAGTTTGTTTATCAGAAAATACGATTCAATAGAAGCATTCAAACGTTTTACTTGATAATTACTCCGATAATATTGTGTAATATAAAAATAAGTCGGGTTTTTCTTCCTGACGCTATAACTCCAGAACGCACGAACTGATTTCCATGGTTTTGCATTCGTTGGAAAGGTCACGGGCTCCGTGAGGTTTGTAGCAAAGAAAATTGGCGAAACGGAGTTCGCCGGGTTTGCTAGTTGTGTATAAAATAAACCTCAGGATTCGAAACGCTTCACAACTTTTCTGCTATGCTACAATCCTAAAGTTCCTACTTAAAATCACGATTTAGTGCACCGTTCCAATAATGGTACGAGATATACTTACAATCGATATCGTTTAAAAAACATTTTAAAATAATTAATACATAAAACCACAACTCAAAACAGCTACACAAAAGTGCGACATTGATGCTTGAAGTTTTCCTCTTTTCTGTCACTTTTGAATGAAAGAAGAAGTATTTGTTTATTATATATTTAAGTGTAAACTATATAAAATAAAATATTTATAGTTTATTAGTTACTAAAACTTAATATTAAAACTGTAATCGTTATAAAGTAATGGAACTTCTGCATTTTATTATTTATATTCAAAGCATTGCTTAGCTACTTAAATTTATGAAAGAGTCTATCTTTTAAATACATAAAACCAAATAGGAATAGGAAACGGACAATCCGGTGTCTGTTACAAAACATAACTAATTGACCTTCTTTGTAGAATGTATCATGCAAAAAGAAACTGGTAGGTTGTGTACGAGTATACTACGGGCCTAAATCTGTACTAATATTATAAATGCGAAAGTAACTCTAGTCTGTTTGTCTGTCTGTCTGTTACGCTTTCACGCCTAAACCACGGAACCGATTTTGATAAAATGTTGTATGAAGATAGAACTGAACTTGGGAAAGGATATAGGATACTTTTTATCGCGAAAAAAGGGTAAAAAGGGTTGAAAGAGGGGATGAAAGTTTGTATGAAAGTTCGTTATTGTCAAACCGATTTTGATGAAACTTGGTATGAATATGGAGCTTAACGTGGGAAAGAACAAACCATACTTTTTAATGCGAAGAAAATACTCCTCACCATGTCGCGCGATATAAGCGAATTCTACGCGGGCAAAGCCACGGGCGAAAAGCTAGTTATCGCATATTTTGACTGTTGAAGTACTTTTTGTATTATTTTTCAAATACGCACTCTTTACAGAATTTATGTTACTAAGAAAATGCGCATTGTTATGTGTCTACATAGCAATGCGCATTTCCTTCTGAGTCTTCGGAGTCTTCCTCTGTATAATAATAACTATTATTTGTAGATATAGTCGACAACCTCAAGACGTGCAAATTCCAGACACATCACTGCAGTGGCAACACATCTATAGATTGTGAATTTAAAGGCACACAATCATTCGAAACTTATCAGTAATTCGTAACGACGAGCGTAGCCCTGCATGCTTAAGTGAATGCTATATACCTCGCTGCGCTAGACCACCTAGGGACTTATCAGTTTAATAAATTCGCGCATGTTTATTGAAAATAAAGATGAGAGTAATAAATTAGTATAATTGAATATTGTAGTTTACATATCAAAAAATTTTTAAAACTACGCCTTAAAAACGCGATTAATTTAAATGAGATGATATTGTACAAAAGTTTTAATATTTACACGCAGACTCATAACCAAGAGAATTTATTAAAACGCTTTTACTATGACTCAGGATACACACCTTAGGATACACACCGGAGGCCCATATCCTTTTCCTTACCCTTCCCAGTCCTTTCCTTTATTCCTATCGCCAATCCTTTCTTAATCCTTTCCCAAAAAGTCGGCAATCCATTTGTAGAGGCGTAAGGTCTGCAATGGACCTTATGCCTCTACAAATGTTCATGGGCGGTGGTAGCGCTTACCATCAGGCGTCCCACCAGCTCCATTGCCGACTGTAACATAAAAAAAAAAAAAAAAAAACACACACTGGATATGATGAGTTACGTGAATTTCAGTTTATTTAAAGACAACACATAAATAAGACAGAGTGCCGCTTGGTCCTGCTAAAAAAAGGTTATTTATGTTATTTCATAATTATTATGAATTTATTACAACTTGCAAAAGTTTGTAAAGATGTGTGTGTTTGTTGCTCTATTACGCAAAAACTACTGAACCGATTGCAATAAAATTTGGTACGTAGACAGCTGGACAACTGGAATAACATATAGCCAACTTTTTATCCCGATATTCCTACGGGATACGGACTTACGCGGGTGAACCCGGGGGGCGCAGCTAGTTCAAAATATATTGCAAATTGATTATTTTGTTTATACATTTCAAAGCTTTCTAGGTCATGAGTCTTTCATTGGTATTTCTTTTCAAATTCTTCTTCAATTTCCTGTACACTCACGCATGAGCAAGCATTAAAGTGGATCAGAATAAAAATATTAGAAAAATAAAAGTGAGCTCACGCAAAGTAAATATTAATACAAGTAAAACAAAATAACTTTGCATACTTATTTATTTATTATTTTTTTAGAACAGGCTCGAAATTATTAAATTTATGTTTATAACAGAATGAAAACTACACCAACTGTGTATTAGAAATAGCAAGCGACAGAAATTTTCAATTTACACCGGTACCGCCAGATCAATTACGACTATTTTCGAAAATTTCCATACAAACCAAACTGCAACAAAAATATGGGTAAAAATAACACTCCGTATACGTTTCGAACATATTTAATTAGTAACATCCATTCATAACAATTTACTACGCACATACAATAACGACTTTCATTCCAAACGGGTTACAAATTGGAGAGGGGCTAATGTTAATTGACCTAACTGCACTTAAGTAAAAACCCTGGTAACAAAACAGATACAGGATAAATTGCGACACAAAACATTAATTAGTCAAACATTCGAAAACACTCCCTTGTATTGGTTAGTTAAACCATATTTCTATATCGTCACAGCAACATAATCACCACGTATCTTTAGATACAAAGCTCTAATATAAATAACTTATTAAGAAGTTTCTTAGGAACCGGCATAACATTACACTGAACTAGTGATAGGTGCGTCTATAGAAAGTGTTGTTTTCTTGAACTCTGTCTTTTGTCTCTGTTTATCTTTTAAACACGACGTTCACTAGAGCGAGATGTAATACTCTTTATAAATCAGAATATAAATCAATGTGCTCTTAATTTTGTTTCGTTTTTAGAGGATGGAAAGCGATATATGTACACAACAATTCAAAACATAATAATTGATTTCATTATAGCTAATATTATAATAAAATTTAAAACAACTTCTTAATAACGGCATATTGCCCTAGAAGATAGAAGATTCAATTGCACTATATAATAATTGTACTAAAAAGAGATTACTGTGATACTGAGTCAAGTATAAAAAAAAATGCGAATGTCATTTCGGTTCCTAATAACGCTATCTCTTTCGCTCTGCGAATATATTCGTCTCACTATTTCGATAAATACTGAACACAATACTAAAATGATTCCGAGTCGAAACATGTAGACAGATTTTAGTCATGATATTCGCCTCACACCAATAATTGAGGTAGGTTCACAATTTTTCACTCTTTGAGTGTCAATTTTGCATGAGAATCGATTTAATCTCTTTATAACTTGTATATTTTCTTAGATTTAATAGAAAGAATATAAATACATAGACGATATAATTTAAAATAATGCTGCGGTGACTAGACTTCGACATTAAATACATTCATTTAAACATATGATGAGCTGTTTATACACATATTATACGAAACCTTAGCTTTATTAAAAACATTTATACTTAAAATAAAATAAATAAAAATGATAAACGTCAAATGATAATACTCGTATAAATACCGGTTAAGTTAAGCAAACTTAAAAAATCATACACAAAAATGTAAAAGCAACAACCGCAAGCAAATAGTTTCATCGGGAGATACAACCTTCGTTTGCAATTAGGAAAATGTAAAGAAATCAGCGAAATCACACAATAATACGATTAATATAATACTACATAAATAGATAGTGCGAGAAAATTATGAATTATCGAAGATATCGATAGAAGAAGCTTAAACAAGGCCACAATTTTAATACTAACATCAATTTGAACATTGTCATATGAAGCTACACTACATACACATTCATATATTATACGACGTGACAGCTAACACTACGTAAATGTATTATATTTAATTTGTGAATACGTCATACAGTCAATTCTTAAGTGCCCGCTCAAACAGCTTTCGGAACTATTAAATTTTCAGTAAGAAATATATCTTTCGTAATACCTTTTTTTTATATTTATTTTAACAATCTTAAACCGGACTTTTAACGCTAGCGCGACACTTTGTGATTTTACAGACTATAAATAAATGCATCATATTACAATAATTTTATTAGCCGTATCTGATTGGGCATCTAAAAATTTCAACTGAGAATTTATTTAGCTGTCAAATTGATTAATCATAATACGATTATAGTTTGAAAACAGTCTACAATATTATATTATTATATAGATTACAGAGGTATAATATTTTGTGTATAATGTTAAAAATGGACATAGAATAATAATGCCTCATAGGAGACATGGAACATTGAATTCTGTACCAATAATTAATTATATAGTCATAGAGAAGGCATCCTAATACACCATCAATCATCAATAATGTTAATTCTCGTTATTTTGTGAAGTTTTATTACATTTAAACATACATATGACACTCGTTGAACACGCAAGTATAGAGAAAGGGAAATCTAAAAATGTGTATTACTTTAGAATTTTATACGATCTATTAACATTGTTGTGTGATTTTTTTTCTGTTTAAAATATCAAAGAGTAAAATTTTATGTCGACAATAGAGTATACGATTCCCTTTGAAATGGGAGTTATTGTCTATGGCCAATCTGAGAATTCAGATTGCGGCTTGAAAATACATTAGAACATATTTTTTAACAATTCAATATTATAATGACAAACTAACCCACATCTGCCATCCGTATTTCCAATCAACAATACCTTCCGTTATTCTGAGAAAAAATATTGAAAAATCAAAAATACTAATGCCGTTATCGTAATAAGAATCTATATTATATATTTAAGGAATTTAATCAAAAAAATTATCTTCCTGAATAATACTCCAATCACTGAACTATACGTTGCGGTACAACACGCCCTCTATCGTGCAACCAACAATTTCGTAAAACATTTAAAAATTTTAAACGCAAACAGCAGTTGAATACCGATCTAGATATTTTTCGGCACCGGTTGTATCGGTCTCACGTTGAATTTCTCTTCGGGCTTCCAATCCCAGACCACGGGCATAGAGCTCTCGTAGTAGTAGTTGTACATTTGATTTTCGACGTGCTTCGCCAAATTCTTCGGCTCGGGATATACTGATGCGAGACCTGAAGAAAACGGTTAGAAATGTTAAAAATTTAATGTTTAACTAATCTTATAGCACATTATTCACAAGAAAATACCAACTACTTGGACCGAAATAACTACTAAAACACCCGTATTGATCTTTGATTATTCATGTGTGATTATTTTCTGCAAAAAATGGCATCGACATACTTGAGGCGAGGAGGTATCACTCCAGCTTAGGTGAGACAACAATATTCTATCAAAATCGAGGAAGAATTACACCAATCGATTGTAGCCCAAGGAGTTATCGAGTAACACACCCAAAAAAAATTACAATCGAAATGAGTCCTTCGGTCTGAACCTCGTTTAAAGTATAAAAATATACATTGAAATGAGGTTGTTGACTTTCTTCTTTTTTTTATTTAATAAATCATAAAATCAATATAGGGTGTCTTAAAGGATACAACTTACTTTAGTTAGTCTGTAGATGTAATAGTATCTATGTCATTACTAACTCAACATAAAGAAAAAAAACAATTTTCTGTATGTATTGCATATTCAACCGTACAGTGATTACAATACGAGCTATTTTTCTAAAAAATTTCACCATATTTCCAAAACACATTTTCAAGCTAATACAATAACTGTACCTCTGTCAATTCCTACATAAATCAAATGAATCATTACATTGATGTTTAATTAAATGAATCTAGCAGAACTAACGTTCATCATCAACGACTTAATGACTCGGATATATTCGACCTTCGCACTCCGTATAGCTAGGTGTCGGATAGTGTGGCCACTTGTAAACGTCCGGTACTTGCGACTCGTAATGATAGTTGTATTGCAGTTTCTTTATGTGCTTCGCGATATCGGCCGGCTTTGGGTACAGATAGCCGATCCCTGATTTAATAATAACATTGGTAACGAAACTGGATGGAAGTTGCTTTTAATGTTACTGTCTCTTAAGCTATGTAAATTGCTTTCTTATTTTAGCTAAAACTCTTATCAATGGGTCCTTTCTCTTTATTATTATGGAAATGCTCAACATTAAATAGCATTCTACATAGGTAGAGCCGTTACGAATCCAGCGAGAGTCATGTGAATTAATTCCTACAATTTTTTTTGTGAAATTACCCTCTTATCAGAAAAATACTAAATAAGCGACTGAATCTCCTATGTAATAAAATCATCGAGTTACAATGAGACAATTGATTCTTAATTTTTCCTTCAACGTTATCAGTACAATTCAAAAGCATCATTACATTTTTATTTTATAGCAGACAACTAAACTGGAGGTGTTAGTATGACGCCTTGAAGCAGGAGTAATTCTAATGTTAGAAAACGACAAACCTAGGTTACCTAGCGCCATCACTCTTTTCTTTAAATAAAATAAAAGAAACCAACTTATAAGCATACCTTCATCATAAGCCATCTTAGCGACTTCAATGGCAATAGCGAGAGATACTTCTTTAACTTCAGACAACGAAGGGTAGATGCGGCCTATAGCCAAGTCAGTTTCACTGACGTAGTTGGCTAGAGTCTGTGAAAAGAGAGGCAAAATTAATGTGAGATTTAAATTAATTACTAGGTAGCATACAATCACAGAACTTAAATTTGGGTATTTTATTTTAAAATTTCTTCCTATCACTTTCATACCTACAAAATATCCCCATACATTTAAATAAATAGTTTATAAATTAAAAACTTTTTAACGGATTTTAAACGCGATTTATTCATTATATTATTAACCCGACGTTTCGAACACTTTACAGCGAGCGTGGTCACGGGGAGACTGAGATGTTATGTCTTGAAGGTCATAGAAAAATTGTTGTTTGTGAACTACCTCGACCTATTTAATACTCGCGTAAAATCAAACACAAGAAAATACTAAATAAATAGTGTCATAAACAAAGTAAAATCTACGAAGTAAACAAAATACATTTCCGTTGTCGTATGAGTTTCCAAAACTGCCTTTAAATATATCGAGAATACTTAAGATTCATCTAGTAATAATTCTATTTCTAAACTAAAACGTACACAACATTCCATACACAAAAAATATTCCATACAAAGCAAAAAGCATTTTATCAATCCACGAGTAGAACATGTGATCCAATATTACAACTTCAATAATGTAGACATGATTTTCAATTATTTAATATTTATTTGTAAACATTAGCTATTATCACAAACAGATCAGGCCGGTTTTCGTTATCCATTATCAAGATTGATAAACACCTGTTTCCCTCGTGACAACGGTGTTATCTCTATATATATATTAAGAAACCGGTAGACCGATTTTTATGAAAATTTGTTTGCATGTTGGGTAGATTTGCGAATCGGCCAACTTCCAACATCAACCCTAAATGATAAGACTTAGTCTATATTCTTAAGGGAAACAGCGTTTGCCGGGTCAGCTAGCTCAGATATATTATTGGATCAATTAATCGAAATATAAAAAAATGTATTTAATTTTGCACAGCCTGACAAGTAATAGACTATTTTGAGTAATATGTATATTTAAACGATATTTCGGAAACTAAATTACAATCTAATGTTACGACTTCCATGCATTCCCTTCAGATCAGATTCTAATTTGGTGATAATGGGAATTTATACTTTCGATTACAAAACTAATTTTACAAATACATATATCCACAATTAGACGTCTAATGGGAATATACAATAAATAACATTAGCATAAAAAAGAAAGTAAAGAAAGAAAATACCGATATACATATTATATTTCAATTATTATAATGATCTTCTAATCCTACTCTCCACTTAATATAATTAACGTGAACATTTGTACGAAGGTATGGAGTAACTCTGCTCTACTTAAATACCCATTTCATTATAATATTACTTATGTAATAATTATTAGCTAACTCACCCTAGCGGCAGTAAGGAACATAGTCTCGGGTATATGATGTGTAGCCGTGGCTATAACGCCCAGAGCCACTCCGGGGAAAATATAGGAATTGTTCCCTTGTCCCGGATGAAACTCCTTGCCGTCATACATCACGGGCGGGAACGGAGATCCAGATGCGAAGATACATTTACCCTGGAAAGTTATCGGATTTGGACATTAATATAAGCAAAACTATTATAAACATTTGAAGATTCTGATAAGTTTATGAACCGGTATAATGGATGTGTTATGCTAATTTTGAGTAAAAATTGTATTTGTAATGGATAGATTTAATTTAAGATTTATACTATTTTGACACAATAATAATAAAAATGTGCAATTTATAAATCATGTAAACACATGTCAACAATACTTGAATATAATAATTATAAAGTTGACCAATAATGTAATAGAAATCTCTTTCTATCAGTCTTTTTACCTCTTATGCATATGTATTGTGAATATTATTTATGTTACTTTTCCTTAATATATTTAAACTTTTTTCTACAACAATCAAGGTTGTTTTGAACTAAACCATAAATAATTTAATAACGAAACATTTAAATAATATCGAAAAATTGTTTATTTATTTATTTGATTACTTCACTTCCAAATGTTAAGGAAAATTAAATAAAATTAAAATATAATCTAAATAGAATATGAAACATTTGATGTATTATGTTATATCACACAACACAAATGATATAAGGAAAAAATTATGTATATAAGTAGTTATAAGCAACCAGTGTAATTAAGCCACATCGTTTTATGATATTTATAACGTCGAGGTCAAACCGCCAATACAACCATTATTTAAGGTTTTTCGATCTAGAATAAATTTATTACCAATAGCAACAATGTAATTCGCTAACATTGTATATACTACTTGTTGAATTGTCACATATTTAGGACAATAAAGCGCCACTACATGGATATTTTGTATTCAAAATAACTGTTCGTTTAATTTATGAAGTTCGCTACAATACTTACATGCAATTCTACATTTGGAAGTTCTAGTTATAACTACCTTTGCTTATAAAAATCAATTAGTAATATTTCTAACTGAAGGCATCGGTCAAAGTCACTTCTGACAGATTTTCACAGTAAATAATGGTATTGACCGGCTGTGAGTTTAACTGTAACATATATACTCACATCGGTGTTATCATACGCGTCTTGTGCGGTGCACTCCGCTTTACTGGTGGGATTGGAGAGGGCGAATATGACGGGCCGCTCGATGTTTTTAGCCATTTGCTTCAATACATTTGGGGTGAATGCACCACCCACCGTTGAACAACCTGAAGGATAAATTTTATGTTTGTAAATGAAATAAATTGTTTTTTTTTTTCTTTTTTATTATAGAATAATACACACATAGGCAACATAAATCCACATAAAATTACCAAAGGCATATATTGAATCCAGTAAACAATGCCTTGTTACTGTGTAAAAGAAAAGAAAGAAAAGACATTCATTTTAATGACATACCACACGGTAAGTTTGTAAATAAGTTATAGGTTCAAGTTAATCATAAAGAAAAAGAAAATATAATTTTAACATAGATACATGGGACTTGGGGTCATTAAAAAAGGACACCAGGTTATTCTGTGATGCAGATACATCGCTGCACCTATTTTCAGTGGGCCCTCTTCAACAGTCAATGGAACAAAGTATTGCTTCTTTCAAAGGAGAGGTTAAGAGTCAGTATATACGCAATTATATATTTAAAAAAAAATTCACGACATACAGATTTCTTAACAGCACTTACTCGAATATATTATAGACCAGGTATAAGGTCCTAATTATAAAGAGATAAAAGAGTGTGTAGTTTTTAGTCACCATGCAAAAAATGCTCGCCTACCTGCCTTATAAAAGAGATAATTTCTACATTTCCTTTTAAACGCCATCACGGACTGAATTTTGCAAATCAGGAAGAGACAGTTTATTACAACACTTAACCCCTACCTCACACCCAAATTACCAATAAGGCAGCTGGGTTTGATCTTAGCAATGCACTTTACAAAAATCCTTCTCCGGCTCGATATTCTTGGTTAACGCCTAGACGTGTTCGGGAACGCTTCCCTCCGTTCGCATAGAACAAACTACCCACTTAATATACGTATACCACAATCACGCACTCACCAATAAGACAGCTGGGTTTGATCTTAGCGATGCACTTTTCAAAGTCCTTCTCCGGCTCGATGTTCTTGCCGAACGCCTTGGCGTGCTCGGGCACGCCGCCCTCCCGCTGCGTGGACAGCAGCCCGTCCACGTCGAACATGTACACGCGGTCGCGGGCCTGCTGTATCGTGAGCCCCTCCGCCACCATGGCGGCTACCGTGAGGTTCGCTATACCATTGGCCGCCTGGAATATGGAGATGTGGAGTTTTGAGAAAGAATTATATTCAAATGTTATGGAGAATGTTGGAAAATGCGATGCTCCATGTTTTGTATAACTTTTCCTGAGCAATTTTTTGGGCCTTGTGACGTGAATAGCGGAAAAAAGTTTAGGGTAGTAGAGTAGGTTTTTCTTAAGTATTTCTGGATAATAAGGGGTATTGTAGAGATCATATAAGTACAGTAGTAATAGTAACGAGAACTATTTGAAAATAGTTTTTTCATTTATTAATTATGTTATTTCCTGCTATCCTGACGAGTGAAACAATTAAAAACAATAATAAAAAGTCAAAAACTTCCTAAATTTTTAAATATATCTATCATTTGTTGTAGTACAGGTTTCCTTATGTCCTTCGACGGCGACTATGATTATTGACAGAAACAATTCCAAAAGTGGACATTTGTCTGGTTTTGTAATGTTCGAAATATGTAATGACCATGCTGACTAGATATTTTTGTTGTTCTCTTTACAAACAAAATGAAATATTCTTTAAATTATATGACTCAATGCGTGCGTGGAAATTGTAACACAAATACTATATAATTTGTAGATTTACATAGACATAGATTAACTCTTATATCGCATTAATTAAAATATAATTCGTCGTATTTGTTGTGTTTGATTTAATGCAAGTATACATTTCAAATAAGTGACATCTTTATTAGATTAAAAACGTATTTCTATCAATTCCATTGAATATAAAAAGACACTCACAGATCCAGCACCAAGGAAGAAGTATATATTTTCACTGAGCTTCCTCTTCGTGACTCTGACGGCAGCCATCAAACCGGCGACGGCCACGCTCGCCGTACCTTGGATGTCATCGTTGAACGTGCAGTATTTGTTGCGATATTTCGCCAGCAAACGGCCCGCGTTGCCAAGCGCAAAGTCCTCGAACTGGGGGGGGATTTTAATTGATTATAGCTTAAAAAAAACGTATTCTATGTTTAAATAAAAGAGTCCAACACATCTTTCTGTCTTCCTCTCCTCTCTTCACCATTTACTGTCCACTTCAGGACATAAGCCTCTCATAAGATACTCCATTCACATATCTCACTCTTACACATATTTGTGCTTTATATCTTTGAGATTGAGAATTTATGAACAGAGAACTTTCATCGTAAAGAATCACTGAATGTACATTTTATGTTAAAATGAAAATCCTGGGCTATATGATATTATAACAAGTGGGAATGGTCGACAATATTATCATACAGAATAATAGATAATCATAGAGAAATAAATAGACAACTATAATTTTATTCATTTCTGGGCATATTTTACTTTAAATTGAGCTAGAATCAGAGTGCACTATATTTTTTCTTACACGAAATTTACGCTTTTCACATTCAACAACTGCAGTTAAAATATTGATATTTGTTTTCTTCAACTTCTAATTACACATAATTTGTAATGCTAAAATTGCATCTCTGGATAATACTAAAAAAAGACAACAAAATTACAATGTACGTGAAAATTTCTACGTTACGTAAAGCGTAACAGCTAAATAATATTATACAACCAAACGGTTTCACGTCACCTACAAACACATAGTTAAGACGTCCTCGATCTGGTTTAGACTGAATTCAGTTAAGAATATTGTGACGATTATTTGCCGTTTATTTTAACAACGTAAGTAGTAAGTAATTTGTGTGTCATAGGAAATATCGTATATTTGCATTTACTTATCCAAACTTAATATTACAAAGCTGAAGAATTTGTTTTTTTTTTTTTGTTATTTGAACAGACTAATCTCAGGAACTACTGGTCCGATTTGAAATATTCTTTCAGTGTTCCATAGCCCAATTATTGAGGAAGGCTATAGGCTATATATGTACCACGGGCGAAGCCGGGGCGGACCGCTAGTAGTAAATAAACACAATTCTATATTTGTGAATGTTCAATGTTCTCACTTTCCATAACAAACTCGTACCGCATTCAACAACTATTGCGGATGCATAATAATAATGGTTAATTTGTAAAACAATTAAAACACGTTTGTCGTGTACACCTCGCTTTCCGCATCGTTATGGCAATGATATCCATAAAAAACATTAATGAAGCTGGCGAAAAACGCTATTTATAGAAGCAATAACACAACCAATTATTTAAAAAGTACAGTAACTATCGGTACAATTACGAGGAAACTGGTTCATTTTAACCGAATATAAAACATTAAGGAATAAAAAACTGAGGAAAAAGAAATGCTAGAATGCTATAAACGTTGTAAATGATATGGGTTGTATTCAAGTAGTAGTGACACATTTAAACAAAATTATGCCAAATGAAATCAGACCTTCAAACAAATTACGAGAGTGAAATGAGCAGTCTATTAATAAAAGAACACGTTCGCTCTATATTATAGATATAATAGAACATGTAGGTATGTCATAACGAGACACTGTGACCTAGACTGAGATGCAGGAAGTATTGGGGTAGGTCGCTAGGAATTTATAGCAAATCCGTTTCAATCAATCATTGATTTGTTATGGATGAGATAGACGAACGGCACTTGAACTCATGAACTATGAAACGGTAAATTGAACAATGATTAGATAATATCGATAAATGATACGGGAACATATCGTAATTTTAATTCTATCGAGGGCAGATCTTTTGTTTGTTTGTGTCGATTTTGAAAACTACTCGATCGAACTAATTAATTATTAATTAAAGCTACATCTATGCCGAGGAACATTTGAAACCGGTTAAGGCAGAAGCAAGCGGCTTGTTTATTATAGAAATGATATAACTAAAATAATCCTGACTATGTATATTATATTTACAAAGCAATTTTATGTAATTATTAATGTTTTTATTTAAAGGTTTTAGGAATACGTTTATTTTATTCATCATTAAATTTTAGTACATTATATAAGGCATTAAACCAAATAAATGTCGTTTAGCATTGGACCTTTACCATAGTGAGAGATTACATTTATAAATATCTCTCCCTCACTTCCACTAGGGTCCTGTTAATGGGTGATATACGTTATTACACGATGAAGGTTGGCCATACATCATAAATGCTTCTAGTCTACTTAATTTTCTTAATAGACCACTGATGTCTTATCATCGCAACTAGAATACTTCTATTTTAGTAAGAAATTGGCATATGAGTTAAATTATAGGACATAAGGATCATTCTAAATATGCGATACACAAAAAAGACAACACACGAAGTGTTCTTTGAATCTATACTTGGAAATTTGTTTTACTTTTATTACTAATGCAAGAACAATTAAAACACATATTGTAAATAGTTATTAACAAATATACAAGTAAATATAAATATGTATTACATGAATTGACAATAATGTAACATTTCACGCGTATTGTAAAAATCAATACAAACATTGACACCGATAAGATAAAAATAAGGATACTATATATTGCAGTATTATTAATAGAGATAAATATTACATATTTCGGTTACGTAAATGACTGCAAAAGATATCACGCTACCAAAGAATCTATTAAAGCGCGACTCATTGTGATAACGTTACGATTGGAGATTATTTTTATCGGATCTTTTGTTTTGTTTAGGAAATAATGTGATAATAATAGTGTATCGGTCATTACTCGAGAATCACGCGTACGAAACAACGCATTACTTGAGGTTTGACGGTAAATTATTCTAAAATATGTTTATATATATTTATATAAATTTGTATTAGACAATTATACCTTGAACAATTTTTGTATTAGTAGAATATAAAATTGACTTAGATAATCCAATAAACATTAATTTCCTGCCCGCAACTTCACACGCGCAGTAAAATAAAAAATAGACATAACCAGTTTATTCCAACACAGATTCTGTTGCCATATGATCTCTGGGATTAAAAAATTATCCTATAATCTTTCTCGGGTATCAAACTATATATGTATCAAATTTCAACCAACTCGGTTCAGGGGTTTAGGTCATAGGTGTCAAAAATAGTTACTTTCGCATTTATGATTAATCTTAGTAGGAATGTGTAGTACGATAATATAAACACTTAAAGCCATTATATCTATTAAACTTGATTGGGTTTATTGAATGAAGAGGCTATTATTATCATGATTATAACTTCATGCGCTTCAGACATTTTATTTAGAACAATGTAAGACGTCAACAAAACCTTGGATTGTTATTTATGACATAA
Organism: Zerene cesonia; assembly: GCF_012273895.1. Lineage (NCBI taxonomy): Eukaryota > Metazoa > Arthropoda > Insecta > Lepidoptera > Pieridae > Zerene > Zerene cesonia. Next base: position 3,373,811 of record NC_052104.1, read on the forward strand.
TCTCATTGTAAACTTTAAACATTTATTGCGAGGCGAGATTGAAGATCTTTAAAGAGAAACTCAAATACTGATACAACTTTAAATTAACTCCTAAAATAAATAAACGACTAAAATTAAAAGCTTTCCAGTGAATTTAATGAGTGCATTTACTTCGCCGATGAAAGAGGATTCAAAAAATAAATAATATACCTAAATATAACACCGCAAATGAAGGAGTATTTATGGAAGTGGATTTGTTAAAATCCTGAATATTTTTCTGAATAAATAATGGCTATTTACGAACGTTAAACCGTTGAACCCGGCTTTAATACAGAAGAATTATAATTTTAACCTACATACGTTTAAAATTAGGACGATAATAAAATACAAGTATTTATAAATTACAGATAAAAATATTGTCTAAGGTCACCAATTATTAGCGAAGATACCAGTATAAACCGATTTGCTATCCACGTAAATATAATTAATTTATTAATAATTATATATTAGATATTATCAATTACTTAATATGTATGTAATATCCTATACATTAATGATTAATTCTTATCTTTACGAAGTACTCACGTACTGTTTTGTCTAAATATAAATACCAGGTGTTTATCAAATGTAATGGAACTTTTTGAAAGATAAATTTATATTTATAATTACAGAAGTCCCAAACAAGAAACACAACTATAAAATATTAATTAGTTCACAGAGTAATCTCACCTGCAGTAACGTATTCTGGCCGTATCTCTGAACGCATGCTTCCATGAATTCATCGATGAATTCATCGTACTCCTTTCCTCTCACCCTCCTCTGCCGCAGACCAATGTACAGAGGATCTTCTAGTAAATCCTATAAAAGAACACACGTTAATGCCAGTCCCACACTTTTCTTGCTTGGTTCATTGAAGCATACCGAAGCCATATAAACTGTTTTTTATTTTTTCGATATTTTTTTACGAATTAAAGAAATATAGCATAGAATCCTATATAGTTTAAATGAGATTGTTATCTAAAGTTGGAAATAATACAATACAAGTGGCCACATGTGGGCAATCTTAAGGTTGATCAGACGATCAAAGCGAATCTAACGTAGGTACCAATTGAGACCCGCATGTGTCTGTGAAATTGAATTGCTCACACAATAACCTATATCTAAAATAAATCCTTTTTTGTGTGGAAATCTTGCTTCCACGGCCCCTGGGGAAGGAACCGTGGATTATGTCGGATTCCTATCGACTAAAACTCCATCGTATACCGTCCACGGAGGGACCACGAGAGCTGGTTCTTATCTAAATTAAACCCTACTAAATCGATTTGGACTAAATTGTTCGCATAAGAACTTATATTAGTATATAAATTGTCAGAATTAACCTTGTCCACGTTTATAATTTTTTATGCTAAACATCTTTGTAAAAAAATAAACTGCGTGTGTGTGGAAATGACTATCACATATTGTCTATGACCATATAGTTATATATAGCCTTATAATATATTTATACGTACGTCACGAGTCCTCTTGTCCTATTGTAATTCACTGTTCTCAATAGCCACTAAACTATTTAAAACATAGCTAGGTAGAAACAGTATTACGTGACTAACCGTTCCACTGTTTCTAGTACTTCGAAGTGAAGGAAATATTTGGGAAATCGATTTTGTGAGGAAAGATTAACAATGTTGAGTTTTTTAAACATCGTCTTATATAATGCTATTAAAGACTACAGTAGTGCACTTAAATTATGGAGAGATTTAAATGTAATTTGTTCAATGTTATACCAATTATGAAATAAACATATTTTTGCTATTGGTAATATAGGGATTATATTAATGAAAAAAAAATATTAGGTACTCGTATATTTGTATCCCGAAAATATCAAAACCTCTGACTGATACCACGATATTATAATCGTAAAGTATAATGAACAAAGCTATGCCATTCCATTTTGTCTATTTGTAAAGTCTCTCTTGAACATTTAATATTACTTTTTAACACGAAATGGACCGTCTTGTATAAAGAAATAAGTAATACAATTCTACAGACTTGTTGAATATTTCATGTCAGTCGCCTTACTAACAAAGGCGCACCTCGCGAGATAGAAAACATGTATGTAAAATATATCGATCCAAGAGAAATTTATAGTCCATATGCTGCAGCCAATATTGCTAGTCAAGAATGGACAAACAGTTACGACTAAAAATGTCTTATGATATTGTTTTTGGCTAAAAATTGTTTATGAACTTATTAAAAACGACAATAGAAAGAACGTTGTAAAAAGCTATATGCAAACCTTTTACGGATAAATTTGAACGCGTAACTGAACGTAAAAATTATTTAACACGTTATTTAAATAATGTTTAAAAGTTTACTTTCATTAAAAATTTACTTGTAATATGTATAGACCATAGACAGTAAATTGGTGTATTCATACAAGTATTCTATGAATTTGGAATTTTAGCAATCTTTATGACAGAATGCAAATGGATATCTAAAAATAGAAACAACAACGGAAATAAACATTTGTATCTCTTCTAAAAATAATTTACCTGATTGTCAGTGCCGACATCCAAAGTGATAGGCAAGCATTGATGAGGCTTGATTCCAGCTAAGGCCGTGTATAGAGACAGTTTGCCTACTGGAATACCCATTCCATAAGCGCCCAAATCACCCAAACCCAAGATCCTTTCGCCATCGGTAAAAACTATAGCTCTTACGTCTGGTTCTGGCCTAAAATAAAAATATTTACTTAAGATAGTTAATCGGTACCTGAATGCCCTTTTATAACCATCAATTAGTTAAAACATTTGACATGCGCGTAAGAATAAACTATTTTTAGCTGTTTCGGTGACGCGTGTTGGATTGAACAATTGATACTCGCACATATTAACTTAAATTTCCCACGCGATACTATAGTACTATTATTTTGACTTTATACAAAACTGTAGTAAGAGGCGATCGCATGCTTTGTACATAATCTACTAATAAATTATTTCTCTTTAACATATTATCTTATATAGAAATAGAATATTGATACGTCACATTAATACGTTCAAAATGAAACTTATAAATAATAGAACAATTGTACTATAAGATATCGGTGTATCACTTACCAGTTCTTAAGTATATTAAACACATGTCCCTTGTCGTTTATGGTGATGAAGAGACCTCTAGGTCTTCTGTAGATGAGACCGAATCTCTGACATGCGAGTCCTACGGTGGGAGTATACACGATGGGCAGATACTTCTCAACATTTTCCGACAGAAGACGGAAGAATAACTTTTCATTCCTGTCCTGCAAGAATTGTATTGGAAAATAACATTGTTCTGTAAATTTATGTTTAAAATCTTATTTACATAACTATAACAGCTAGATTCACAGTACTATTATATACACATTGTATAAATAAATCAAATTCAATGTATTTCAAGTTCACATAATACTTAAACTTCCGTAATGCTTTCGACCATTAGCAATGCAAATAGCTGACTATATTAGAGCTAAGACAAAGAGAATAGACACTATAAGACATCATGCACCTAACTTTCACTTAGTATAGATTCCGAAACGTTAGGCAATACACTTAGGCAAGATATTCATTAAATCAATGGTACCTTTACGCTGTCTAGTCACCTGTAACTCAACGAGGTAGAGGTATTTGTTGAGATTGTCCTCGTATCTGTCTATCGATATCCTACAAATATCCAGCTGTTCCTCTTGGGTTTTGAACTTTGCAGCTAAGAGACCATGGATGCCGAGGGCTTGGCGCTCCTCTAGCGTAAATGCTAGTCCCTAAAAATCACAATTAACTATGAATTCGATAGCCGCATTCTCGGATTCAAATAAACACTTTATTACTTCACGGTTACTAAGCAAATAGTTGGATTAATGAACCATGACCTAGCAATTCAAATTGTAATGTCCGATACTCAATTCACGACCAGTATATTTGTCAAATTGAATGTTTGCCAACTAGCTGTGTGCAACTCATAATTGACACGAAACATTATGTAGCTAAGTAGCAAATTCCAAAGCCTATATAAGATTGGAAATAGTTTATACACCTGCAATGAAACTGTACCTTGTTCAGACGAGGATCTCTCAAATGGTCAATACCTCTTATCATATTCGGACAGACGATATCGCCGGTAACTTCGTGATAGTTCCGGCATTGTGACAATGTTGGTTCTAGGAACACTGGACATTTGGTCAGTGCATACGCGAGAGCCCGATTCGGGCCTATAGCGTTTGTACAGCATCTATAACAATTTCAATATCTTCGTGATGACGAGGTTAATTACAAGATACCTATTCTTAATAGCAGTTTCAAAATTTTACAGCACATTAAATTCAAGGTTACGAATAATAAAAATAGATGTCGTGTCACGACTACATAATTATCTTTAGTTTCTAAGGATATACAAATGTAAACGCACATAAGGAAATAGCCCTATACTATACTCGAAGATGTTACATTTTTCCAACAAAGGGTAAAAAAGTGAAAACTGTGCTTTTAACATTTCATGATTATTTTGGCTTAGTTCCATAATGGCAAGCACGCTACGTATATATTTGCATAGAATGTCAAATTTTCACATTCAGAACACGTGACCCTAGTGAAGTATGGGCTTAATTATCAAATCCTACAAAATTGCTAGACAAAGATTTAAACGTTATCATATTTTAATACGAGTATTATGTTGTGCGTATTCAATAAGTGTCTCAATGTCTCAATGATATACATATACACAACACGCTGTGATCGATCACTAATAATATTGTTGCATTATTATCGCTAGTCAATTGATGATCGATCGCTTGATTACATTGCGATTATTATATATTATCAAAAGACGCATTGAAATTATCAATTACGTCAAAGTTGATAAAATTACTTAAGACATAGATATAGGAGTAGGTATATTGTGACTGAGCGTGACTCAAATTTTAAATATTGGTAGCTTAGATATTGAATCTATTACCCATAAATATAAATCATTCATCACATTTCTTTACACTTTATATGTTTAAAATTTGTAAAGAAAGGCTTTCAGAGAAAATGTCATGTTTATTTTATTAAGTATATTTAGCTGTTTCTAGTAACGATGAAACTAAATAACTATGACTTTACTAATCGAACTATTTAAACTATATTTAGTAATATGAAGCAGAAGAGACTATATATCATTTATTTGAACGCGTTTATGTCAAGAAGAGGATGTTTTTTAAAAATTATTTTGTTATTGACTATAAATTTATTGTAAATAATAAGAAAGAATGCTTATACCTCACTTCTCATGACCAATTCGAATGTACCATTTACCAAGTAAAAATCAAAATCAGTACAATTATACCTAAGCTTTAAAGGAGTCCATGAGTTTGTATTTCTTTAATAAGTGTTATACAAAATAATCTACGTAAAAGCGTTCTTTGAAATCTTACGAGAGTATGTTAGTAAGTAGTACCTATACAATTACCACACTTATTCCAAAATTAATATCTGAAAAGGAACCAGAAGTGTGTGGTACTGCTATCGATTTTTGGTAGATTAACAAATCTGGGATTGGTAGAGCAAAGAGACAGAGGTTAAATAGATTTGACCCATATTCCATTGTTTATTTCATTGATTATTTGTGAAAAATTTGTTCACAAACAGAAAGCTTTATTATTACTGAGTGAGATAAGCCATATTTTATATTTTAGATACCTCGGATCAACCCGGGCGGAGCCGGAACTAGCCGCTTTTGTTAGAAACCGATACATTTTTAAAAGACTTATTACTTACTTTATCAGGCGGTATTTCGTAGCATGGACTAGATAAAACTACCTTTCCAAGAATACAATATGTAGGAATAATAATTTAGTTAAATATATACATGTATACAGTACATAAAAGGCTTTGCTGCGATCTTTTATTACATTCTCTAAATGCTGGAACAAGTGAAGATAGTTTAGATGGAATATGAAAATGTAATATATATGGTTTTTTACCGAACCTGATAGTACGATACCTTTAAAATGTTACAATTCTTTCCTAAGAAATTTAATCGTAGTAGGAAATGTATTTAAAATGAGTGCTTTCTGTGAATAAAATTAATAAAAAACATTGTTAAACATAATCAGATTCATAAAGCTTATTTTTTTGGACCCTAATTCATAGATTATACACTTATATACTCCCTAATTGTTAAGTTGTTGTATACCGTCATAAGCATTTTTGTTTTTGTTGAGTGGTAAACACTTGAGAATCGATTCTGGTGGTTGATTAAAATCTACCTAACGCGCTCGTTTCTCTCCTCGCTTAATTAATTGTAATTAAAAACTATGTACGTTTCCGTTTGCTATTTAGGAAATATATGTATAGATTTCCTAGGCAGTGTATTACTTGTTTCATTTTCTCAGACGTATTAAAATGTTAAGAAAATTTTAATACACATATATAAATTTAGAAAATTAAACGTATTAAATATACACTGATTACGTTGTACATACACAAAAGTAGTTGTATCACATCTTCACGGGGCAATCTGGTTTAGTCACGACTTTTTTGTCGTCATTAGTATTACGTAACCGACACATTTATAAATTAGCACAATAGTGGTTTGTATAGAATGAGTCTAAATTATACTATAAGAAAAAGGTTATCCACAATTTCGATTGAACTACTGGCTCGTAAATAATACACAAATATCATTGTTTAATAGTAAATACTTATTGATGAACTGTATTAATAAAAACGGGAAAGTGTGAATTTTCGTTTCTGATTTATTCCCGTTTTGCTTAAAAACGCTGGTATTTAATATTAAATAATAATGTCTGTTCAATACATGGACTTGTTTAATTTGACTGGATCTTTTTTTAATGTAGAATAACAACAGGAATTTAATATACCTATAATTTAGATACATAAGTACTTAGGTATTGATGTATATTTTTATAGTTTTAAGAAATTATGTATCTAGTTGGTAAGATTTCTTTTAAATAAATAAATATAATTTTCAGTTTAATAGCATTGAAATGCTTTATAAATGAGGAATTTTGATAGAAAAAATTTGATTACGAGGCGGGATTTGAACCCGCGTTTTTTGCCAAACCGTAGCAACGCCTAGCCTCTCTGCCACCCGTGATCTGCCAAGGTAATCGAATTTCTATTCTTTCAAAATTTCTCAAATAAATAAATAAAAATGCATATTAAGTACAGATAGTAAACTACAAAATGTTGATTCCGTGTAGATGAAAATAAATATAGTGTTTGTATGAGCAGGTTTGTCCTGTCCTGCTTTGAATTTTTAATGACAAGTAGATAAGTTAAGTATACCAAATTCTACAATTGGTTTTAATTGTAAGAACATTCCCTTTCGCTAGAAGCCTTTAATGGATAATTCTAGAAAGTCAGAAACATATCCAATCTTGCGAATACTAAATAAGTTTTATGAAAAAACCTCAGATACTCAAAGGGTGTTTCAATTTTTCATACTTAGTTTAATAGTATAAGTAATCCAATTTTCCAATTTTCTATCATATATAAAAGACATATTCTTTCAAGTATCTATAAATAGAGATAGTCTAGTCAGTTTCTTAAGGTGATGATGTTGGTAAACAATGAAAAAGTGATATCTATTTTTGTACGGGCTTATTATTTTGAGGTACCTACATTAGCAGTAATGTTGCCAAGTCTCAACAAATGGGACATGCCAAAAATAATGTACATAGAATTTTTATAGCTAAACAATAACAAGAAAATAATATATTATAATACATGTATTCCAACATAAAACAGCATTATGGGAAAATAATATACATAAAGCAAAATGTTATGTTTTATATTATATTTACCTTTGTTCAATTAGAATCTGACTTAAGATCTTATTTTTTCATTCTTACATACATAATAACTTCATTTGATTCTAATTATTATCTTATACTTTTGTCAGGCTAAAATAATTTTAAAAAAGGTAAAAACGTAGGTAAATATAGTTTGTAGTAGCAATGATTTATTAGGAATAATGTGCAAAACAAAACTTTCAACGTAGCTAATAAGTATAACGAAATTGTAATTTTACTATACACTTTATTTCAAACATAGGGCGTGGAAATATATCCTACGAATAACTGTGTTTCGGCAGGATCAATATCGAAATATCGTTTTCATTCACTAAATATATTTAGCCTAATAGTAACCTCAATGTAGTTTTTTTACAATAATAACCTGATAAACATTTTGTATAGAAAGGTTATTATTTTTGAAATGTTTATAAAAATAAGAATTCACGAGTTCCTAGCTTTCAATGCTTAGCAGATAACTAAAAATTGTTTATAACAACCGTTATATTTTTAATAAACACAATATTCAAACTCAAACCAGTTTTTATTTAAAACTTAAAATATTTAAATGTAATTTATAAATTGGGCAAAACACAGGTGTCACGTTATGTAAACTCCCAAAATAAATGAAAAAAGATACTTACAGCAAAGATCTTGGGATATATGAAAACATTTTCAGAAAATAATTTTCATCTAAAATACACTAAATCACGAATAAACCTTTTACTATTTTTTGTTAATTTTTAAATTAATTTATCGTCCTCCATGTGTAGCAGTTTGTTAGGAGTATCGTCTGCCTGTCTGTACTCTGTAGACTATAGCACAGACCACAGACTAAAGAACTACTGAGTAAGCTGAAGACCACTGACCGAACACGGCCTGTGACGAGTGTAGCGAGTAGCCGGGTATAAAGTATAGATAACACACAGATAATAGACCCAAAAGAAAAAGAATAGAGTGGAGTCCTATGGACGCGGCGTTATTATTCTAAAATCATGGTGACTATATTATTCTATTTAACTAAGTTTAAGAAAATTTTAATATGAAAGAGGTTACAGAATATACTACTTCTTTGTTTGTGTTCATTATGGATGTTTATTATTATCCTCCCATCCACTTGATGGTACGTGAAGAGTAAATACCAAATTGTCTACATATATTGTATTTATACATATTTCAATGCGATCCCTCGTTTCATCAGAGCCTATATTATTATCACGCTTGTATTAGCTTCAGATGCATGTTTATATGCTTGTATGTTGTTCTGTATGTGTTACGGCTAAAAAGCCGTAGACAATTTTTAGCACTTTTTTATTTTTATCTATGTCAAGATAAGACATTGACATCTGACAAGAGCTGAAAAACAAAGATGAAAATAGTTCTCAGCTGTTGATTTACTGCCTCTTAGTTGTTATTTATACTAGTACTTATATCTTTTTTCTACGTTATTATATTAAATTATATGCCATGATTCGAGAAGACGACCCTCAGTTTCGAATAACGCCTTTTCAGCAAATGGCATCAGCATGTTCCGGTGCACTTATAACCTCGCTATTTAGTAAGTTACTTTAATGCAATTATGATAGCAAATGGTTTATTCAATGCTTCTAAATAATATAATGTTATGAGCTTTAAACTAAAACACATATATTGTTTATAGTGACACCGTTAGACGTAGTGAAAATAAGATTGCAAGCGCAGCAAAAGGCACTACTTTCAAATAAATGTTATTTATATTGCAATGGTTTAATGGAACACTTATGCCCTTGTGGTGAAACAGCATGGATACCCCGACGAGTTCACTTCCATGGAACAATGGTAAACTCATAATAACATTGTATTTATATATAAAATTAAAATTGTTTTGGCGTTTGATAAGTCTTAAATTTATTTAATATTAAATTAAATACTGTAACTAAGATAAAAAGATATTCTCTAACTTTTCTAACTTTATTCAAATAAAAAACTAATACGTGTATTAAATTTGCAAAATATTATGTAACAATTATATATGATACTAATATTCATTTTCAGGATGCTTTTTACAAAATAGCTAAATTGGAAGGTGTCACTGCCCTATGGTCAGGTTTAAGTCCCACCCTGGCATTAGCACTTCCATGCACAGTGATATATTTTGTTTCATATGAACAGCTTAGATATAAAATGAAAACCACTTACAATACCATGACAGGAAACAGTAAGTAAAATATTGAATAATGTTAAACATTTTATTTAATGACCATATCAACATCAGTTACAGCATCTATTTTTTATCATTAAAAGTTAATAAAAAAAGTTCTAATAAAACTTGAACCTTTATCTATAAGTATGTTTTATCTTATCAACTTGCCCATATTGAGATAATAGAAGAGAAATGAGATAATCTAAGAGTGACCCAGAAATTTATAATTGCAGTGGGCCAACCAATGTGGATACCGTTAATAGCAGGAGCAACTGCGAGAATGACAGCTGTGACCCTCGTTAGTCCTGTAGAACTCATTAGAACGAAAATGCAATCAAAGAAACTTACATATTCTGGTGAGATATATATGCTTTATTATATTATGTATTATAAATTAGATACTAGACGTTCGTCCCGCCCCTGCCCGGATAACAAGATTCCTATTTTATCCCAAGGGGTCATTTAATTGAGATGAAAAGTATCCTACCATCCTTTTCATCCCAATATTCCTACAGGATACAGAGTTACGCGGGTGAAACTGCGGGGCGCAGCTAATTTATGATATTAGTGTGACTGTGATTTAATGATTTTTTGAGAAGAGTAATTCTTGTACTGAAAGATTGTAATTTAATTATACTGATAATAATAAAAATAAAAATTCCTTACAGAAATAATGATTGCATTGAGACAAGTTTTGAAATATGAAGGATACAGAGGACTGTTCCGTGGTTTAGGATCAACACTTTTGAGGGATGTGCCATTTTCAGGTAGGTCTTGGGCTTTTATAAATTGCCTATGTCTAAATTATACTCTATGCTCTATAGTAACTAACAAGGAAATTTGTTCTATTCCATTTAAAAACAACTTCTTAAATAGATGTAATTTTAACCTCATCAAGCAAACCATGCACTTGCTTGCTGTGCAGGTAATATTGATTTTCTCAAGAACTGCTTTTCTACAGCCAATGTATTATATTAATTTTATTGAATTTGATAATTATGTTTAAGTGTTAATTATTATTTGTTTACAGGCATATATTGGACAACATTTGAAAAAATTAAGAGAATATTCAATAAACCAGATTCAGAGAAGAATACATTCTTGTTCAATTTCTTTTGTGGATCTGTAGCGGGAAGTGTAAGTAACAAATGTTTCATAAAAAAAATTATTTATAAATCATTACGCCAACTTTTCCTCACGCATATGAGATGTAAATCCATTCAATAATTAAAGTGGTATTTGTGCTTGCAATGATTTTAACTGGTACATAAGGGTTGTGTCATAATATCTTGATGGTTTCCTAGACATAAGACACAATTAAATGAATATTACATTTTTCAGGTTGCTGCTTTTATGACAATACCTTTTGATGTCATTAAAACTCACCAGCAAATAGAATTAGGTGAAAAAGAAATCTATACAGGTATGTTGCAAATTATGAAATTATTGTTATAAAATTGTTGTTGAAAGATACATTTGTTAATATTTTATATTTGTCCAATAAAAATAAAAAATTAATAGTAATTGTTTACCATAATAAGTCCAGTATTTTTACAATTTTTCAGACGGAAAGAGTCATCAGAGAGCTTCCAATATGAAAGCTATTGCAAGGGCAATATATAGAAATCATGGGATAAAAGGTCTATTCACTGGCTTTTTGCCACGAATATGTAAAGTTGCACCAGCATGTGCTATTATGATTGCAACATTCGAATATGGAAAGCAATTTTTCCAAAAGTACAATTCTCAAAAATATAAGGAAATGATGCAAAGGTGAGCACATAAATCGAATAAAATTTATTTACCTACATTTGTGTATCCTGTACATATTCCTTAAAGCCCATGTCCTAAATCCTGTTTTGATTTCAGACAAGGTGTAGATCTAACAATTGTAAAAAGTGAATAATGCAAGATTTTGAGTTTGCTTGTGGCTTATTTGTATTGTTTTAGGTATTTTTGTTTTTGTTTATGTTTATTGAGGCTTTTAATATAATTATACAACAATTATCAAGCATTAATTTATTCACACATCTATAATATTTGTTTTCCTGTAGTTTTTATATAATAGCTTTAAAATTTGTTTATAGAATTACAATTTTTATCTACTTTAACCTGAATTATTAATATATTTATTTACAGACATCATCAAGACATAATAATCGTAAGCCAAGTAACAAGCGGTAATGACTACTCTTAGCAAGAAAACTACGATAGGGAAAAACCACAAAAGTACATAAAATAGATTTAAGTATTTTATGTTATTGTACATAAGTATTTTTGGTGGCTGTTATTCTAGGAATAGATTTATTAGAAGATAGATTTTATTCCAACAATGATTTGATATAAAACTGTTGCTACTATGACCAAATTTTAGCATTCTTGAAATCAAAATAAAGTATCTTATGTGAATAGTAAAATTGTAGTAGAACTAGTAAAATAGTTTTAAAAAATACAATGTAAGTATGTGTTGGTTGTATTTTTAATTTATCTCATTTAAACCTGAGACAAAAATTGAAAAGGTTATGATTATGTTATTTCATTTGTAATGATTTAATGACTGTATTTATATATATTGGCATATTCTATATTAATTAATAATGATTGATTGACAATTATTGTTGTATATACCTTTGTTGTATTAAAATATATGCAATGTTCTTAATATTATCTTAAATTATTTTGTAGATCATTTCTAGTCTGTTATGTAGCAAGTAACTGGTCGCCTTGTTTAATTAATTAATAAAATCTGACCTATATATAACTTAATTCATTAATTAAATAATTCTTCAAGACAATGTGTTTAAAACCAAGGTTAAATATATTAATATGAGATCAAAGAAAAGAAATATTTTCAATTGAAATATACATGAAAGATTTTCACCTTTGAATAGCCAGAGAGATGAAATATTTTGCTTTGACAGAAAACATGATTTTATAATATATTGGATATTACTAGTATAAATGTCCAAAATTTTTTCCCATCTTTGTTAAATCTTGTTTTATTAGAAAGACACAATTCAAATCAAAATTTAAAAAAAAACCTTCACATTGCCATGTAAAATATTTAAAGCTATTTATATGTTACAAACTATGAACTCATAAATTAGTGAGCCTTGTTGCTTGTTCGATATCAATATCTGAAAAGAATGAAAATTAAGAGAAAAATACACATGAAACCATTATGACTCCTTTATTAAAATATACTTAGAATTATACCTATTTGGTAGATTAATGTACTATTGGTCCTAGAGGTTCGGCTTTAATATTTCCTAGATCTAGTCTGCTGTCTATTGATTCATCAATTTGACCCACAATAGCAATATTGTCTCCTCGAATTATATGCAATCCCAACACAACTTGTGCTATTCCTGATGAGGACGAAAATACTCTTTCGTGCGACTCGTCCAAAATAATGTTTATAGTCTGATCAAAGCCTTTCAAGGTGCCGATAAAATTTCGTCCATCAGCAGTTATCACTGATACTGTTTGATTTATGTAGTTTTCTAAGCCTGACGCCATATTATAGCAAATTCACAAGTGAGATACCTAATATATTTTATTTTTTGATATTCACTAGTTAGCGTCTCGTATCCAAGCACACCGTTTGTAATTTTTCAATGTTTCTCAAGTGTCATGGCATTGTCAAGTGTCAACTGTCAAGTCACAAGTCAACATGAATGCTCTATATTCTATAGATCTCATCACAGAGCAAGTCATATAAGTAGATCCTCTACCTTTTCTGTAGGTATCTTTTTTAATACCAATTTCAAAATTAGAGTATTTTTAATAAACAAATGTGGAGCACATTTGTTTATTAAAAATACTATTGTAACTCGATTTATATAATTACATTAAAAGTTGTGTGATTTTATCCCTACTTATAATATAAATGCGAAAGTAACTATGTCTGTCTGTCTGTTTGTTACGCTTTCACGCCTAAACCACTAAATCGATTTTGATAAAATTTGGTATGAAGATAGAACTGAACTTGGGAATTGACGTAGAATACATTTTATCGCGTAGAAAGGGTAGAAAGGTTGGAAATAGGGGATGAAAGTTCGTTATTGTCAAACCGATTTTGATGATACTTGGTATGAAGGTGGAGCTAAGCGTGGGAAAGAACAAACCATACTTTTTAATGCGAAGAAAATACAAGGAGTATTTTCTTGTCCATGTCGTCCACCATGTCGCGCGATATAAGCGAATTCTACGCGGGCGAAGCCACGGGCGAAAAGCTAGTATATTCACAAATTAGGTTTTCGCCCGCAAAGAAAAAAAAAAAATGTTTTGATACCCGTTCCAGGTGCGATTTCTGGGATCAAAACTATCCCAACCTAGGGCTTCTAACAATCGCTGACCATCATTTTATCCAAATCGTTTCAATTATTTATACTTAAGAAGAGACAGATAAAAGAGATACCGTCGCATAATATATCAGTAGTGGTAATATAAATAAAAAAACGATTGGTTCCTTATTATTTTTCTTTCCCGATGTTATATTCATAACAACATTGTCAAATGTCAGATGCCGGCAGTTGCTGATAACACTTAACAGGTTAGTGTCAAACAAATGTCGCCACTCGCCTTTCGGCTCTCTGTAACAGCAACCAGCAAGTTATTTCTAGTTTTTAATTAAACACTGTAAAATTTAACATACTCAAATAATTTTTTATTGTATTTAAGAATTGTTATTTCGATTTCATAAAGCTATTAAACATGACATTCACTGAATGTTAAAATTACTCGACTGACTGAACCAGCAGTTATTAAAACTAGTTACTTAAGAAATTCATAAAAGTATGTCGAGCTCAATAGTCCAATATATTTTACTTAGGAGTGATTTACTTAAAGACTTGGGCTGGTCTATCGGTGCACTGGTGGCACAGGCATGCCATGCTTCCACAGCTGTTCTTCATGTATATAGAGATGATGAAAACACTATCAATTACTTAGGTGACTTAGATAATATGCATAAAGTAGTTTTAGAAGTAAGTAAATGCACAAAATAAAATTAAATTTTTGAAATAAATGAAAATCTGTAGCCCTAACACAGCTTTAATTTTATTAATTGCTTATTTTCCAGTATATGGTTCAATGGACCATGGAGATTCCAAAATTACTGCATTTAAGAATAATTGAACGCCTAAAACTGATATTTATAAAACTTATATTAAAATTTTTAATTTTAGGTACTTAATGAAGAATCCCTCAAAAAGGTTGCAGAAAAGTTGAAAGAAAATTCAATTGATCACAAGTTATGGATTGAACAGCCAGAAAATATTCCAACCTGTTTAGCGCTGAAGCCATATCCTAAAGAGGAAGTGAAGAAATATGTAGGGAAATTCAAATTGTATAAAGCCATGTTGACCTCATGAATTAATTTGTCTGTAATCCTTTAATATATCAAATTTCAAATATAATCAAAGCTTTAATTTTTTATTGGTAAAACTACAATTAATATTCTATTCACAAGTACCAAAGTCATATGTTCCTTCAGGTTATGGTTACCTAGTAAGTGTCATATTATAATTTTGCAGTACTGATCAACATACAAGTTTCATCGTACTATTCAATAATAGAATAAATTTATTTGCTGGAACACGTTCATCCCGGAACTGAATTTACAAAATTCTTTCATTGTTTTTCCATATGTAGAATGTACATGATCCACGAGTCCTTAAGATCCCTGAAGCCTGTACAGATCCAAAAGAGAATTTTTTTTCAAAATTGGTTGTTCCCTATTAGTGTTCAAGGGAAAAAAAAATATTTTGTCCATTATAATCCATGTTTTATTATTTATGGAAACCAACATCAATCATAATTTCTAATGATTTTTTAATGAATAATTAAAATGAATGAAAGCAATACTATTGCACTTAAGAATATATTAAAAATTAAAAATAAACTGTAACTGATCACTGTTGTTTATTGACGGTCTTATATAAATAAATATTATTGAAAATGTTTTATCCAGTCTAACATTTTAAATGCTGTTGTACAATTAATACAAAGCCATACGTTACATTAATTATTGTAAATTTATTCCATTACATAGAGTACAATGGATGTCATACGGAGAGGTAGGTAATGCTTAAGAGTAAAGATTTGTGATAGAAATTTAAATTCCATAGTACCACAACATGGGTGGCCGAGTGGTGGCGTCGCCAAACTAGGGTGAAAGATGCAGCTTCCTGTATCTTAATAAGAATTTTCTATCCCTATTTTCTTATATTTATAAGAGCATTAAACGCTATTAAACAAAAATTTAAAGTCTCTTGCAATCTGTACGATTTATTCAAAAAGTCGTTTTTGTGAATACACTATACAGAGCTCTGTATAGAATATACAATTGGGATCAGCGTACTATAATCAATTTTAATTCTTTGCCGGCACCCATGAAAATAGATAAATCTAGATCTTGATCAGATCTAGACACCATACCTACGTGTAGGAAAAAGAGATAAAGTCGATAGCTAAATTATTTTTACAATAATGGAAAATTACTTAATATTATACATTTACAAGTAAAGACAAAAAGTGCAATTACTTTAAAAAATAAATTTATCGGTGGATTTTGTAAATCCTTTAATCATTATTATGTTTTCAATAAGCCTTGTATACAGCTCATTGGGTATAATAAAAAAAAATCAAAATGTCAACAAATTTTCTACACAATATGTCAGTTTATGTTTGACGAAAAACAACATTTGGTGATAAAATAATTTTCATCTTGCTTAAATTAAATCATCCCTGTTCCTCTACGAAGCAAATTGTTTCAATTACAGCTATACTGATTATCTTGAATGGTACGTACGTGGTACCCATCAAAACTTGAACTTGCATGCACTATCATAGTATCGTCATTTGTAATTTTGGATTTGTCATAATTGTTTGAAGTAATATTTTATTTGATTCTATGTTATGTTTCGGTTATCATCATCAATTTTTTGTTATATACTGTAATCTATTTCGACGTCCAACATTGGAATTATTTGAAAAAATAATTTAAAAATATTTCACATATTTGGTAGATGACTCACTTTTTGAGACCTCTATTAAGTTAATTAAAGCATGTTTGTTTATTTTTTATGTTTTATGTATCGCTATCTTCATTGAAAATGCATTTAAAATTCTAGGTAACAAATCGGGATTAAGATGACCTCATCCAATACCTTGCAGAAGGCCATCGATCTTGTCACAAAAGCTACAGAGGAGGATAAAAACAAAAACTACGAGGAAGCCCTAAGACTATATGAGCATGGTGTGGAATACTTCCTGCATGCTGTTAAGTATGAAGCTCAAGGTGAAAGGGCTAAAGAGAGTATAAGAGCTAAGTGTTTACAATATTTGGATAGAGCGGAGAAACTCAAAGAATATCTGAAGAAAGATAAGAAGAAAAAACCAGTTAAGGCAGGTGAATCAAACTCCAAAAATGATGAAAAGAAAAGTGACAGTGATAGTGACTCTGATGATCCCGAAAAGAAAAAGTTACAGGGAAAACTAGAAGGTGCCATAGTGGTTGAGAAGCCACATGTCAAATGGAGCGATGTAGCTGGCCTTGAAGCAGCTAAGGAAGCCCTAAAAGAGGCAGTAATCTTGCCTATTAAGTTTCCGCATTTATTCACAGGGAAAAGAATACCTTGGAAGGGCATTCTCTTGTTTGGTCCACCTGGTACTGGTAAATCTTATTTAGCCAAGGCTGTAGCTACAGAAGCAAACAATTCTACATTCTTTTCAGTGTCTTCATCTGACCTTGTATCCAAATGGCTGGGTGAGTCTGAAAAGCTGGTGAAAAATCTCTTTGAACTAGCCAGGCAGCATAAGCCTAGCATTATATTCATTGATGAAATAGATTCCTTATGTTCATCTCGATCTGATAATGAGTCAGAATCAGCTCGCCGAATTAAGACAGAGTTCCTGGTACAAATGCAGGGAGTGGGTAATGATATGGATGGTATTCTTGTACTTGGGGCTACGAATATACCTTGGGTGCTTGATGCTGCTATCAGAAGGCGATTTGAGAAACGTATCTACATAGCTCTACCAGAGGAGCATGCCAGACTTGATATGTTTAAATTGCATTTGGGAAATACACGTCACATGTTGTCTGAGCAAGACATGAAGGTGTTGGCAACCAAAACTGATGGCTATTCTGGAGCTGATATCAGTATTGTTGTGCGAGATGCATTGATGCAGCCTGTGCGTAAAGTTCAATCGGCGACTCATTTCAAGAAAGTAACTGGTCCCAGTCCAACTGATCCTAATGTGATTGCTAATGATTTGTTGACGCCATGTTCCCCTGGAGACCCAGGCGCTCTGGAAATGACCTGGATGGATGTACCAAGTGATAAACTGGCGGAACCTCCTGTGACTATGTCAGATATGTTACGCTCACTGGCAACATCCAAACCAACAGTCAATGATGAAGATATGATCAAGCTGAAGAAGTTCATGGAAGATTTCGGACAGGAAGGTTAAGATATTTTAATCATTGTATTTGAGATCATTCAATGTTATTATCATTAATTGATAGAAGCACTGAGCTTATATTTGTATAATATGCGGTTTATTTTTGTAACAAAATGTATTTTAATTTGCTCTGCATAACTTCATATGGATAAAAGGCCTAGATCCTCATTTGTGTAAAGTAGATAGTTAATAAAAGTATGTTTCAAAGCTATCAACGTTAATAAAATATCCTTTAATTAATTTACATACTTTAATATTTATAACATGTATTATCAACATCCAGTGTTAAATTATATAAGACAAACAATTATTCGTGTTCAAGAGTGTACCTTTTAAACGAATTTGAAAATGTTTGTATGTTAAAGTGTTGTAGCAATTAAATGATCCATAAT
Organism: Zerene cesonia; assembly: GCF_012273895.1. Lineage (NCBI taxonomy): Eukaryota > Metazoa > Arthropoda > Insecta > Lepidoptera > Pieridae > Zerene > Zerene cesonia. Next base: position 3,392,658 of record NC_052104.1, read on the forward strand.
AATATCAAAAGTAGTTTGTTTACTCTATTTTCAATGAATGTGCTTTATGCTTCTGCATGCATGATACTTGTATTTGCCTTTACGAGAACAACAAAATGATAGAAGGATATAGTTGTGTGTTATACTCATGATTTATAAGGTTTCTAGGAATTTTATCCTCTGGTGTATTCTATGCATAATAGAAAAATGGATCTACTTTAAGCTTACAAAATTTTTCGAATAAGCTTCTTACAAATAAACTTTCATGTTGTATTCTTGTGTCCAATCGTTAATAATGCGGTTTCGAAAAAGAGCTTTGGATTTTGAATTACACTATTAAAATTTGATTATTATATTTAAGAGTTCTAGATAATATTATGCAGGTATAATAAAAGTTATGAATTGTTAAAATAAAATACATTACATAGATATTATGTCATATTGTTAGAAATTATTATTTGTTATTTCGACCAATGTTGGGTAATTTTTATGTAACAACTTCTCAATCACTCACAATCGCCTACGGAAATGTCAAAAACGTCAAGGCTATGTTATACAAAATATTCATTGAAAATAACATCTTAACTTGTGGTAATGTTCAAAGTCTATTATCGCTCATCAGAAAAGTGTCTAACACGCATAGGCAGACAATTTTTGTGAGGATTGTGAGCAGCGAATTCAATGAACGTCAATGAACTACTTGAAGTAATATTGTGATTTAATTTTTATTCAACTTAACAATAAGTTTATAGATCTTAGTTGTGTATTTGAATATTGTCTCAAGTGTACTTTTCCTTATTATAAATGTCTTTATTTTTTTATGATTAAAATAAAATAATTATTCAATTTATTGACTCTTAATCAGTTGACGAGAATCACATACAACTAAAACATGTCTTTTGTCTTTGTTCAAAATTCGACTGTATTTTTTTATTTGTTACCCCATAACTTTATTGGGTCAACCGATTTATATGACTTTTTTTTTATTTGAAAGCTGGTGTTACTCCCGTGTGGCCTCATTTAAATTAACAATTTGAAGGTTTACTTTGTTATTGAAACAGCTGGCAACAGAGCTGGTTCTCCTGATGGTAAGCGATCACCACCGCCCATGAACATTTGCCGAGGTGAAGCCGCTGCAAATGCGTTGCCCTCTTTAAGGAGAAAAGGATAAGGAGAGGATTGACGACGTAAATAAAGGAATGTACAGGGAAAGGTGAGGAAAAGCAAACGGGCCTCTGATTAAGTTTTTTGTTAAAAGTAACGATTCCTAATACTTAGGAATGGTTGCATATAATCAACTATGATGTGTTAGATGAAGCTTATTTTAAACAAAATTTAATAGTTAGTTTACTCTTATCTAGTATTATGCTATATGTTATCTGTGCTCTTATTAAGAAAGCAAATAAGGTATCTATTTGGTTTAATAAATAAATCCCATTAAACACAAACATTGACGTAGACGAAGTTGTGGACGTCATTAATAGTTACTAAATATAGTTGATGTTATTGGTTTTCCAGCTTTGAACCTACTTGACAACATCTGAAAGCCTAACAACCTTCTTGCGATGGTCGATAAGCCCAATTTCTACCTTCTTCGATGCTTCCGTACTTATTTCCGAACAGACGTTGGATGTAAGCTTACTGAAATAACTAATCGAGAAAATAATGGTACGGCCGAGCCGCTTTTTTTGCTTGACTTGGCGGGGGCACTACCGTGCCCCCAGATGTAAGAACCGGATTGCGGTTACATACAAATTTTGTAATATAGTCTTTACAATATCTAGGTTACTCATAAGTCATGTTAAAAAAATTGTAGTTGTAGGTTAATTTATCCATATTACCGTCGTTTGTAGTTATGGATGTCGTCCTTAAATTTTTTGCATTAAAGTATGATTTGTAAGCTAACTTAACTACGGTGCTTTTAAATGCCGATTTAAAATCTTTAGCGATATTCTTATGCATAACTTGACTTTAAAATGTTTTAGTAGTATGAACGGTATGAGCAAAGAATTAGGTACGTAAATGCAAACACATCGAGAAGCAGATGATTTTATTTACAATTTAATTTTAATTGTTACTAAGTAGGTATCACAATGCATCAAGATACCTTTTGATATATAATATTGCTGGCGATAAAAATAATTATTAAGTCTAAACCAGCTTCTAGTTGTCCGGGCGATGAATTGGTCTCTGCAAATAATAAAATGAAATTTATATTGTTCCATCTATCTACTTTCTCAGGAAGTGTTAATTAGGTTCGCCACTAATAAAAAAGCAGAGTACGCTGGCGAAATTGAGTTTGTTATTTTTTATACCTATTTTTACTTATTTTGCTATCCTTGTGCTCATAAATCATGATTGCTTGTAAATTATAATCAAAATCAGTCATTAGGAACCTACAATGGTTTGTTCAATTTGACCAATATAAATCAAAAATCTTCAACTTAGCAATAAAATCGTACCTAAAAGTGTAATAGCTAGTTAAAATAATCTTACGGATGAAAATGGTGCGTTCCCTTTTATGATTTGCCAAGATAGCAACGCAGCGCAGTCGTAAATGTGGCTTGGCAGGCGCTCGCAAACCCAAAGTCGATATAAAAAAGCCCTGCGAAGTGGCCACTGGCTCGTACTCTATCAACCATGATGATTCGGTTACCTAAAATGAAAATAGATATTTTTATCTTATTAAAACAATGTATGAATTATTCGTCTACCCACGCGTTGGTTGACATGAGTGAGTGAGATTGTATAGGTAGATATTTTTAATTTTTAAATTTTCAAACTTCTAGCTTTTGATTTATTTCAAGTACTTGCAAAAGCTGAAAATTTGCAGCTCCTCAGAATTTTATTCTGAGCGACTGAAAAGTTGAATTTGAATAACCTTTTGTTTTCGTTTGCTGCATTCATCGAAATGCATTTTGTACGAAGTAAAGCTTAGAATAGTTCATCGGACAAATACGCTGGATATGTTATTAGATATATCTTATTCAGTCATTTTATTATTTTTGATAAATCAATTATTCATTTCAGATACGACAAACAAGCGATCTGCGGGCGAAAGTAAGTATTTCTATATCTTACGTGTTATTCGGTTGTATAGGCTATTTCGCTGCTAATATACTTATTATCCAAAATCCGTTCAGTGGTTTTCGCGTAAACGTGTAAAAGCCTAAAAAACTAATCTCTGACCAAACTGCAAACGCTACTATTATGTATTTTCTAACTACTTAAAGCAAATACGCTTTTATCAAATACTTTATATACTCATAACTTATTCAACGTACCAGCTGCCCATCGACGTGCCATTCTAATAGCGGTGGTGGGAACGCCTTCGCTGAAGAACAATTAACGTCTAATGGTTCATGTATCTGGTACAGCCGGTCGTATCCTACTATGCGAGGATTTTCACGGGAAATATCTGAAAATTGAGAATGCTTATTATATTCTCTTTACACAAATAGCTGTTTTAGAGTTGTATATGTAAATATGTTACTCTAGCAATGGTTAAAACAGAAATAATAGAAAGATAGGAAATACACAAATTTTCCATTAAATATGCGATCCTTAATTAGTCATATCTTCATGTCTTGTTTTTCTCCTAAGACACGAATATTATAACGAATATTATTATAAGTGAACAAAGGCATAATACCTATTCAAAAAACTATAACTTCACCGTGTAAACACAATCGATAGGTATAATAATAACAATATTCATTAAATATGGTTTGAAAAATGCTCATTACCAATAATTTGAACAAGTCTTAATGAACTGAGAAACTACTTTAACAAAACAGAAAATAACATAAAACTCATTCACGCATTGTATTTTTGTATTTCATTTAAATTTATCCCTTAGAATTAAACTGAAACGTTCAAACCATAGAAGCTTGGATATACAAATGCTTAAGTGTTACTTACAATAAACTTCCATGAAAGCCTCTGATTGTGCTGAATGAAAAGATGGTGCCTCTTCAGACACCTCGCAGCGGTAAAGACCCCGAGATTTTAATGTTAAATCCCGCAGGTGAACGCGTCGAGCGCTTGACCTCTCCATCTTAATGAATACATTAATGGACGTTACTCTTGCTTCTATTTAAATAAAGAGATAGGTCACTTATGGGAATAATTATTTTGCAAGTTTAGACCGTAGTTTTACAGATATTATTGTGCGCTTGAAGATTAATTAAATGAAGTTTTATTTTATTAACGGGAATACTTACTAATTGAGTTCAAAAACATGTTTTTTGCTTGTTTAGCGTTCGCCCGAATATACCTTGAAAAACTTTATATAAAGATAGGAACGTTATTTGTATTTTCTTGTGTTTGATTTTACGCGAGTATTATACATTTAGAAATTAAATACTTTTTAACGGATTTTAAACGCGAT
>NC_052104.1:3398026-3424128 GCF_012273895.1 Zerene cesonia
ACAGTCTCCTCGTGACCACGCTCCGTTAAAAAGTCTTTAATTTCTAAACGTTATTTGTATCAATGTATTTTTGTGACTTCATAATGCATTGTCTAAGATTTAAGTAGTTCTTGTGGTTAGTTTCAAAGTTAAAGTTCTCCAGCTTAAGAAATGAACTTTGTAATAAATTCCATTTTATTTCCTCTGGTATTATAAAATGGACTGAAAACTGTGGCATTAGCCGAGCTAGCTTTCTTATGTAAAAGTCATATTCTAGGTAGGTACTTATAATAAGTTTTCTTTTAAGTGTTTCGAGTTTCAACCATTCGCTGGGTATGTATTAATAAATTTCGTACTTATTTTTTGTTTCTTTGTATGTGAGAACTAGCTGTTGGCCCTGGCTTCGCTCGTGGTACATATATAGCTTATGGCAGTCAGTAAAGTTGTAGCTTTCTAATGAATTTTTCAATCGATTCAGTGGCTTTTGCGTGAAAACTTTACAAACATACAAAAAATACGAAAGTTTCCTCTTTAGAATATCAGTGTAGATATATAAATTATTTTATTATGACATACCAAAGACATGACTTCAATATTACATTGTTTACTGAAGATGATATTGAAATATTCACACGAACGTGATAAAAATATTATCTAATAAGTAAAATGCTGAATGATCTATCTTCAATAACATTATTTATTTATTTAATATTAAATACGCTCGTAAAATGTGAACACTGCTAGTTTTACTTTAAGAAGAAGTATCCTACTAATATTATAAACGCGAGAGTTTTTATATGAATAGAAGTACGGTTTTTTGTCACTCTTTCACGCGAAAACAACGAATCGTATCTGTATGAAATTTGGTATAAACATAGATCTATTATCCAGATTATCACATAGGCTTTATACCAAGGTACCACTCGAGTGACCCCGCGGGTTACAGCTAGTGTATAAAGAAAGGCATGCCATAAAGGCCATTTCTTGAAGCATCAATATTAAATGTATCTATAGTTAAGTAAGACATGTTTTAGTTTATATGAAATGAATTTCAAGAAGCAGTATGCATGCATGTTGTCTATATTCAATGTTATTAAATTAATTTTTAACATACATAGCAACATTTAACTTAAGAAACAGGTTATGATAGTACCGGGAACATAGCTTCAGGCATATTAAGAGTAAGGCATCATGTCAAGTGAAACATTCAACTGAATTTTTTTTTTCATGGTAACATTTTTTCGTGTTATTTTTGTTATCCTTAAAAAACGAAGTAATCATTCGGAACGTTATTTCTACCGAGATGAATAATCTAGAAATTCAATAGTTTATGTTTTTGTTTCTTTGCCTATGAAGTTGTTAAATAATTAGCGGCTAAACAAATGTCCTGTCTTTGATTCTTTCTCAAAATCAAATCATCATTTTCTTATAATCGCCAAAACGTCGTAGAATATTCAAAATCGGATTAAATTTGGTGTATTCACGTTTGCTGTTTTTTATATTTTTGCGTAAAAAATCGTAGCCATATAAGTAAGAGGATTTATTTTTAGTAGTCCACCAGCGGAAAGGCATTCCAGTCTTAACCGTAAATCAAACAAGGTGCATCCAATAGTTTATACAAGTTTTGTGAACGAGCGTATATTTTATCTATCGTATGAATGGAGTCACCGCTTCAATGCCGCAGATATAATTCAGTATGCTTACAATCAGAGGTTTAAAGCTTTCATCATTTTCATAGACGCGAAGTTGGTTTAGAAATGCAAGAATTCAAACAGGCTTTTGTTTGTCTGCAATTTTATGTCATAAAATAAATGTTGCGCGTCCATGTTCCTATTTCAACAGTTGACATAATATTTAATATTAAATGTATACTTTTTTAAAACATAACATCAAAAATACCGGATACTTTAAATACAAATTTAACTAGCAATTCGCTCCCGCTTTGCCTGTGGAACATGTATATAAAATAACCTATATCACTATATCTATATATCCAACTGCAAAGGAAATTTATTAATCGGTTCATTACTTCAATCGACCGAACAAACTTTTTAGCATCATATAATTACTATACGAATGCAGTTTAAACTCACATCAACTTTAACTCCGTCCACCCTATGCGAGTGTTGTGGCGGTTTTAAGCGGGGCATATATCGGTAGAATTCTTCGTTATCCTTGTACCACTTTACAGAGTATAGCTTGCCGCCCTCGAGGTCATAATCACAAGTCATAGTCACTGACTCCCCTCGTTGCTTTAAATTTGGTATGGATACACCGACGATTTGCAGACAAATGGACGCTAAAACAAGAACCTTTTACTGTATATACTGGGTGAGTGCAAAGAAAATTAATATTTCAACAAAAAAGCCAATTGTTATTGCATGTTGCAGGATGTTGGGCAATTTGTATACAGTTATTACGTCAAAAAAACGTTGAAAGGCATTAAGTCTATGTATAAAACTATTTCGTAAATTTGAAGAACCTCTAAAACTAGTGTAGATTTAAACAGCCTTTAAAGGCAGCCAGTAAATTAGTTCTCATATTAAGCGAATATTAATTGCCCTACATGAAATAGAATTTTCCAAAAAAGAATAATGTTATAAATTAAATTGTTCCATTTATTTAAACACAAACATACACGAAATATAAAAAAAAATGTGAAAATTTAATAATAAACAAATAAGAATAATAACTTATACATTTCATCTTTACCTTCAAGATAAATTAGGAGTAAATAGCACACAACTATTCGTAGCCTCATTTTACACTTCGAAAAATATAACTTTACATAACTTTGTATTTAATGCAATTTGAAAACAATTAACTCTTAGTATATTTTTTATAAGTTGATCTCATTTCGCTTGTTTAAGAAAGTCTTTGTGTCGTATTACTTCGTAGCACCGAAAGCGGGTGCAGCGTAGCGGGCGTAGAGGGCAACTGTTGCTACGACGCGGCAATGCTACGGGCTACGTTATGTTCATGCAACTTGAATAATGCGATTATGTACGTTCTAAATTTACCGTGTTAGAGTTTGACTCGAAAACATTGCACTTTTTTGGCAGTTAATATAATTAAAGTTTGTTTGCCATATACTCATTAAATTAAGCATCCTTAATGCATATGAATTCAGAATTTTTTTTTTTTTTCGTAAATATTTTAACTTTGAAAGGTACATGTATTTGTCGTATTAAATAAGAATAATTTCATTAATTTTATTTATTTTGGTAGTAATAAATAAAATTGAGTGATGTCGCTAACTTCATTTAATTTAATTTCTTATTGTGGCAATAAATAAAATTGAGTCACTTTATACTTATTTTTAGCTACTATGTACACTCTTTTTGTGGAAGTCACGCTTTGGACACGCGCAACGGGGAATAATATCTTCCCAGAAGACCTCCACAGAAGGTCGGTCTAAAATAGTAGCATGAAAATACTGCTGTTTCACGTATTCGTGTGAAACCAAAGTCTCCTAGGCCGTATTATTTTCTTAATTCCTTCCCAGTCTTTTCCTTTCATAAGGGATAATTTTTGAAAAGGATGGAGAACGGATGGAGGGAACTGCATCCGTTCTTTATTCGTTGAAATCAACCAATTGCAAGCTACGTTTAAACCTGAAGCTATATTCATGAAATTATTATATATACAATAGCTGCGCCCCACGGTTTCACCCGCGTAAGTCCGTATCCCGTAGGAATATAGGGACTAAAAGTTTCCTATATGTTATTCCAGTTGTCCAGCTGTCTACGTACCAAATTTCATTGCAATCCGTTCAGTAGTTTTTGCGTGAAAGAGCAACAAACACACACACACACATCCTTACAAACATTCGCATTTATAAATTGAATTATATAGAATATAAGAAAAATACAACACAACAAAGCATTTACCATGATCTTTAAACTTGATCTGTACACAATTGTTTCATTTGGTATAATATTCGGGCATAAATTCAAATCTAATCAACAAAACAAATCCACAAACTAATCAACGTAAAGCTTTACCAAGTTTCAAATTAAATTTTTGTTTAATCTCATCATATTGCACTATCACATCAGTCAATTGGTCAATTAGCTGGGTAAATTTTGTATTTGTGATTTTTGTATTTATCTATAAAAATGTATTTTGCTATGAAATAATTGTTACTTGTATGTGAAATACTTCTTCAGGTCAAATCAGAGCACCATGAGACCATTTACGCAATCACGTAGGTATAGGTTATAATTATTATCAAAGGTTTATAATTAGGAGAAAGTAATTATTGAAGAATAATATCATCCTCCATTTTCGTAAAGTACCTTAATGAAAACATTATAGGCTTAAAGAGGATTCATTTGGGGTTTCGCGCCATTATCGCCGTATCAAAGTGCTGACCGCTGGATTAGTGACAGATTTAATAAATAGATAATTTGCTAATGGCGTCTCGTTGTTATCCATTTGTTAAACGCACGAAAAGTAACCAAATTTGGCATTTGTTTTGAATAATTTACCAAAAATTTTGCTAATTTTTTCTAAGTAATTTATTATCAAGTAGGTATGTACATCGAAATACAATTTAATACAAAAAGGAAGTCTACACAAAATTCAGATGTATCTAGTAAAAATATCATTATATTTTTATTGACATAGACATAAATATTCAGAAAATCAAATGAACAACTAAAAATTTAACATAATTACAACACGAGAAAAGAAATAAACATGAAATATTTTCACAAATCTACTCTCTGTTATATAGTCATGTTTTTTTTAGTTCAATATGCTCATGTGCCAACTTAAAATAACACATTCAAATGTTTCCCAGCTAGAATATATCATAGTTAATACCGAAATAAAGTTCCTCCATAACAATACCACTGCGCACTATTCAATAAATCGTCTCGACTTCACGGTTTCTTTTATACTTCGTCCCACATTCAATGTAATAAAATAGGGCGTATTATACAATATTTCGATACCAATGGAAAACCTCAGAAGTACGAAAGATTTATTGGTAGAGACGATTCCCTTTGAACTCGCTGGTAACGACTTCTGCGGGATCTTTGCATAATTCTCGAGATTTTCTCAAATCTACTGGAATATTCCGTAACACAATAAGACAATCTGATTAAATGTTGTCAATGAGACGTTGGATTGATTAAAAATGCAGTTGAATCTCATTGCAGCTCTGGTAGCTTTATTTGATAGGATGCTTTTAGTATTTCAGCAGGTTTGCTGTGATGAAATGTACTTATAAAATATATTTTTCGTCGCAAATATCTAGTCCTTTTTACAAAAGAATATTATATAAGAACTAGCTGCACCCGGCAAACGCTGTTCTGCCTTACCCTGATCATTTAGTGGTATGAAAAATAGATGTTAGCCGATTCTCAAACATACCCGATATGCACACAAAATTTCATAAGAATCGGTCAAGCCGTTTCGGAGGAGTATGGCAACGAAAACTGTGACACGAGAATTTTATATATTAGATTTTATTTAGCGCTGATTTTCATATACATGACTTCTTGATCTTACGAATTCTGACCCTCCTACCTCCTCTATCTTTATCTAACAACACAACCCCATTTTTTATTGAATTGCTTTAGAATGGCTAATTACTTCATTACTATAAGTATAAGTACACATGTGTCCTTATATTTACAATGTTTAACAGCAAATGCCCTTCTAAGATACGTGGAAATCTATGACTATCACTGGTGTGTTCTAATTTAAATTTAATTTCATGGAAAAATGTTGCAGAGATAGTTAACTTTAATACAACGCAGAGTTACACGCGCTTCCATAGATGCCACTTTTCCCATTAGCGTCGCTACGAGATCAGAAATAAGATATTAATGCAAACGACAAGAATAGTTGGTAGAGTGCAATAGTAAGTTGTTTATTAGGTTTCCAATTCCAGTCGCGAAGCCGTAATAAAATCAACTTAGGTATGTACTAATTTCTTTGCTTGATGGAAAGATAATGGAAAAATAACTCCACCGCTTTCATTTGAAATACATATTTAGTGGCAATAATGATATTTTATATGTAAAAGTTTTATATGTAATAAGCAATCTTTCATACTTTACGATTACATTTGACTTTATTTATTAAAGAACAATGTTTAAAGTTGTTTAATAAATATCTCTGAATAATGCGTATACTTGAATTTATATAGGAGTTAAATGTGTGAAGAAATATGACTGAATGTCGTAAACAAATGATATTTATTTATTACTAACATTAATTGAATAACTTGTGACATTTATTTGGTGATTTTGACTCAGAAGCTTATTTATAGCACTAAAATAACATGACTGTTAAATTCACTTAAGCCATGGCGAATGTTATAGCAAATAATTATTTTAATATTGCAGTATAATTAAATATTCATGTTTATTCTGTAGAAATTGGGAACGCTGTAGCTGACATTTTTAATTATGTTTATCCTTCGCTTTATTATGATCGCATTAATATTTAATTAAAACGTTATCTAACGAGTCACATATTCCAGATTTAGTTAAAAATTTGTCTGCGTTAAAATATGTGAAATAAATAACGTGTGCATATCAAAATTCTAATTTGTAGTTGTACGCGGGGAATAACGCAACTAATGACTAAATTATACATTCATCGGTAGCCAAATCAACTTAAATAGCTTATTATGATCGCTGCCTGAAATTGCTTTTTGCTATAATATATACATTTAGGTTTTAACGCGATATGAGTATTATGAGTTCAAGAGGGTCGAATAATGTGATATTATCGTTGGGGAGGACCTTAAGAGTGTTATTTACCAATTCGTTATTCAAATGTTATTAATTTTATGTTTTGTACTAACGTGTAATTAAATTTATTAACGCGCTAGAAATCGGTGGTGATGTCGTTTATTATTTTAGTACCTGGATTACCGAGCTTAGCTCGGTATTTTTTTTTTAACTATATATATATATATATATATATATATATATATATATATACTTCAACGGTGAAGGAAAACATCGTGAGGAAACCGGCATGTCCAAGAATTAAAAGTTCGACGGCATGTGACATCTGCCAACCCGCACTTGGCCAGCGTGGTGGATTATGGCCTGAACCCTCATAGGAGGCCTGAGTCCCAGCAGTGGGAACATATATGGGCTGATGATGATGATATATATACAAGAATTGCTCGTTTAAAGATATAAGATAGCACTCTTTTCTCACTCCAGAGATTCGATGAAGTATTATAGAATTTAATACATACATCTATTATTAATGTACGTGAAACTAATAAACTTCTCGATTTTCTTTTTTTGCGATATCTGCCTCTAAACATTTTTCTTCTAGTCACAACAACTCAGTTAGTATACATAATCATTGAAAATAATTGGTAATATATTCAGTTTCATATGGAAATAAAAAATTGAGAGCGTCCGATATATTATTGCTTTCAAAAGAATGAAAATAGTACAAGTGCAAACACTTCAATGACGAGTGAAAAGTGAATAAACACAGAAGTTTAAACAAAAGGACTCATCTACATTTTAATATTCTTTCGACCATCACAAGACTAGGTATTAGATAATAACCGTTTATCCAGTTTCAATAAGGCGCCTTTGTACCTGGATGGGTCTAGTGCTGTGCTATCAAGTCTAGGAAGTGTTCATTTCGTCCCAAGAGTTTCGCGCTGCAAATTGGACACTTACCTTACTAAATACTTGATCAACGGAACTCCACGACTTCGTTTAAAATTTTGAATATTATCATTAAAATACTATTGACGTTTCGCGATCGATTCGAAATTAAATTAAACCCAATGATATAAAAACTTACTTTTATAAAGTAAGTTATTCCAATTCTATCCTACTAATATAATAAATGCGAAAGTTTGTAGGGATGTGTGTGTGTGTGTGTTTGTTACTCTTTCACGCAAAAACTGCTGAACCGATTGCAATGAAATTTGGTACGTAGACAGCTGGACAACTGGCATATAGGCAACTTTTTATCCCGATATTCCTACGGGACACGGACTTACGCAGATGAAACCGCGGGGTGCAGCTAGTGATATCATAAATTCTTAAAATTTAACGATGATTATTATGTTACATGTTCTCAAGACAACACTTGATTTTTAAAACTCAACTTTGAAATTAATAAAAACATGATTCACAGAGGGATGAAATTTCGAATATTTTAAACACTAATTTACAAGAGTACTGATACAATCAATTAGAGGATTTACGAATGCAATCCACGCTTGCTTTATCGCTATTCAATAAACTAAATGCGATGTACGATTCGCTTCATTTCATCTAACGTCAATGGGTTTGATCGCAATGAAAATTATCCAATATGTTAATTCGGTAGCGGCCCAATAGACGCCAGTTCATTGAACCACTGCTGCTGTTCGTATTTGGAATGTGTTTAATTAGTTTACTGGGTTCCTTTAAAATTGCGATGAAATCAATCAAATGTCATTTAAAGTAAATTAAAAATTTTAGCCGCTCGTTCCTACTCCGCCGGACAGGATGCTATTTGTAAGGTTTTCAAATGAACAGTTATTATACTAATACAACAGGGAACACACTCATTAAAACCTGTTTATCTATTCTTGAGTTATTAGTGGTGTAATTTCCAGTTTTTTTTTTACATCTTCTTTAGAGATTTACTGACATAACATGTCTTTCTACAGCAAAACACTGCGTTTGAAAGAAAATAGAATATTTTTTTATTAATTTCTATGTAGGAAGATATTAGACTTCAATATGCTAAAAAATAGACCTTAATATATAAAATCTACTTTACAAATGTTGCTAAGTATTTATATAATATATTAATATTCCCGCACGTTTATATTAAATTACGGAACCCTATAAAGCTATTTTTGATCCTGACAGGCCGGCTCCATTTAATTTACATTTATTTACCACTAATTTATTGGATGATATTATTATTGCTAAATAGTTCGTTGTTTTGATATTTTACCAATTTTAATCATTGTCGAATCAATAAACAATTTATATTTATACCACATTATTTATATTGGAACGCGCTATGTCATATAGGGTCGCATTAAATTGATTAACATGAAAATAAACAATGCGATATATTTCAAAATGTTATTCACGACGACATGTCTCTTATTTTAAAATAATTTTTTTTTTTCATTTTTTGTATTTTTAAAGCCCGCATTTTGGCTGCACTAGAGCAACGCGGTTCGTTGTGATTACGTAAATTGTCGCTATTTAGTAATCTGTGGTTGTGACCAAGCCCATTCAGGGGGTCTGTGTCAGTATTCTAGGAACAATATAGGCTGATGACTAGGATTCGTATAATAATGTGATGTGAATCTTTAACGTCACCTCTGTTTTTTCGAGTTATTGATGGTTTTGTTACTTTTTAATAATAAGTTGATTACTATCATGGTTAGGTATCATATTTTCGGTAATTTTAAATATCTATATATAAATTAATCACGTCAAATAACTTTTCTAAATTACATTATTATAAAAAAAACGAATACGGAACAATTGTAGGGATTTTTATAATTAATTTGAAACTATGGAAGAGATTCTTTATTTATGAAAAGTTATATACGATCTATCGCCATCGAGACGTAAGCATAACAATCTATTGTGTAAAATTTCAACCATCGCTTTTACTGGCCTTTAAACGTTTCTATAGCACATAAACATCATAATTTAAGAGTAAATTGTAACACTTAATGACAGTAAAGGCGAATTAAACACTACAAGTTATAACAACCGGATGACACTTAGCACTGGAGTGCTTAAAGAGGTGAGCTAACTTGGGCTTTGTTACGAGAACGTGTCATTCGATACTCAATTAGATGCCGGTGAGGGTAGTTGTTAGAAATTATGCCTTCAAGAGTTAATATTACGAAGAATTGAGTTCTCTGTCCACGGAAACAAACAAAGTTTATGTGCTTTCCATAGCTCGTTGCAATATATTTTTTTTTCATAGCGTGCAACTAAGTTGGTGGTTCACCTGATGGTAAACGATCACTACCGCCCATGAACATTCGCAGTGGCTCAGACTTCTAAGAATGCGCTGCCAGCTTTTGGGAAGGGATAAGGGATAAGGAAAGTATTGATGACTTGAAAGAAGGAATGGACTGGGAAGGGCGAGGAGAAGGAAATAGGCCTCCGGCTCCCCCACTCACCGTACGAAACACAATAGCAAGCTATTATTTCACGCCGGTTCTCTGTGGGGGTGTGGTACTTCCCTGGTGCGAGGTGGCCCAAATCGTGCCGAACGAATTGTGCGCTCGACTCCCATAATAAAAAAAAAAAATATGTATAATAAATATCTATATCAACAAAATAAACGTTGATATAAAAATCAAGTTTGTAATAATACATACTCTAATAAGATTGTATTGTTCTTTACTTATTAGCTAGTCGTTAAGCTTCTTGAAGATTCTACAAATACATCTGATTAAAACATAATCGAAAAAACGTATGTGCGACTATAAAACTAAATAAGAGCTGAACAAACAATAAATTCTAACACATTATATCGTCACTGAAATAACATTATCCCAAATAAAATAAAAATACATTGAAAGCATTATAAAATATATATATCGCTCACCTCCAGCGCGCCTATGACATAAAATATAGCCCATAAAATATGTTCTGAAGAACGTAAACAAAGGGGTTTATAGTTTCATGGCTATCGACAGGACAATATAATGTTATATCGTATTTTAACCCATTCGTAAATCTTTATTAATACAAACATTCTCTAGAGTATCTACTCATATGCATATATATATCTATAGAAGTTTATGTGACTCTGAATCACAGTTATGACGTCATGTAAAACGTTTTTAGACGTGATTTGGCTTATTATAATATTCGGATTTGACATTTGGAGCGAAACTGAGAAGCGATACCTAAGTTAGGCAGAAATAAAATATTAAAATTAAACTTTATTTGCTTCATAATCTATTGTCATTTAAAATTAAATATTAATCAATCATGAAGTTCTAAATAAGTAGGAGATATATCAATTTAAAATATGTGCGGAAATTGTTACTTATTACATTTCAAAAAGTTATTTATATTTGTAACTGTGGCCTATAGCCTTACTGAAACCAAGAATAACATTTCACAGAAATAAAGCAATTAATATAATTTGGGAATAAATACAATGATTGTCACCGCAATACAAAAACATTAGCTTTTTGTCCAACTCTGTAATATATCACGAGAACAACAATGACATACATATAGCAAGCTGGGATACCAACCATTAACATAACTGTGGGTAATTAGAACACACATAAAATTGAATAAATCGCCTTTACACACAGAGTTCCATAAACCTTTCAAAATTGTACCTTAATTCTTTGTGTCAGATTTGACTATGGCTTATCACTAAATGCGACTTTAGTTCATTTCGTAATTAAACACATCACCTGTCCGAATATAAAGGCATTTCATTATATGCCGTATGTCTATGGCATGAACGTTGCTTTTTGAATATCCTATAAATATTAGAGGTACTAAAAGCTAAATCTAATGGATCCCAATCGTATTGGAATTTTGCTCAGTTGCTGTACATTTCTATTTATATAAGACGGTTTGGGAATCACAGTGTGTTTGCTCTAATATGAGGAGCAATGTACATGTATTGAGCGCGAAGTGTCGTCGAACTATCGCACTTTGCGACGAAGACGTGAGGTGATGTCTATTGCGGACGCAGGAGTTAATGGAGCAAGTGTTATTGAGTAGATATTACCCCAAAATTTGGTATCGCAAACCGTGTTACTGCTACGGTACAAATGTTGCGGTTGTTCATGAGTTACACTGACGTTAGTTTGATTGTACGGAACTTTGATAACGAGATCGGCTCTGTTTGATAATAACTGCTGATTAGAGATTTGAAGCATATCTATGACATTATGTATGTAAACGAGTACAAGTTAGATATAATGTTAAATGTGCCATGCAAATGTGAATATTGGACATACTTAAATGTTTTTTGAAGAAATAGGTTTATTGATTCTAAAAATTTTTAGCATTTAGTACCACTGAATTCTTCATAATATTTAAAACCTGATTCGAAGAATTAGAAATTAAATGTGCTTAGAAATTAAATGCTTTAAATAATTACAATTTGTTTAAAAATTCTAAAATATTTCATAAAACACCTAATTGAACCGTATCGAATTCGATACTGCGAATGAAACATACATTTTACAATGCACCCAAAATACCTTTAGTAACTAAATTCCGACATGGATATCCCGCATTCGCAACAGAAATCGATTTTCTGGTTATCCAGGCTTACAGGATAACGTGACCATCACGGGACGTGCCCCACCGAGTGCATGCAATACGAAGTGGACTAGCATTCGCAAGTTATATCCAACTTGGGTATTTCGATCGAAAACTTTATTGTTCGTAGAGTTTCGTGCAATGTACGTCCTGTTTTAATTCGGCGCCCAATATGCGATATTTTGTTGCTACAGACACCTGAGAGTGTGGTACATTCAGTTACAGCAACTCTATTTTTTATCTGTTAATTTGTGTGTATATATTTATTTTAAGAGCGGGGCTGTATTATTTTTTTTTAGTTTCTATTCTATTCAACTTGGCTATTTCGTGTGAAAGCTTTATTGTATCGACAGGTTTTAACGTATGTCGTGTTTTAATTCGTGGTCCAATATGCGATATTTTGTTTTAACGGACACCTGAGAGATATGTATTGGATAAATTTTATTCATTTTAACTATGCACCTTCGAATACTTTTAATATTGAATTTTATAAACAAATTTAGAACTAAAACTGGTCTTTGATATTTCTCACGTAATTTTTCTTTCAGTTATGAAAAATGACCTTTTAAAACTACAGGCTTCAATCTTCTAGTAGTAGTTAGTTAGTTTCTAATAGTAATTTGGTTCATATTCAAAATTCATCTCTTACATAATACGCAAATTCGTCATTATATTTTTTCTCAAAACCAGCATAAGTATTATAAAATACTTGTAGGGGTCGACCCCTTGTTACTTGTGACTTGTAGTGGACTGGTTATTTTCGCTCTACATTGCCAATGTTATTGCAAAGTGGTCAAATTTAAGCAATTATTTACAACAAAAGGAGGGTAGGTATAAACAAAAGGCACGATCCCCCGTCTTTTCTCTGTAGCTTTTCTCTAGCACCTCTAAACTGAAGTACATAAATACGTTCCACTTTTAATGTGGCCAAGAGACTTCTTTTTTACGCGGGCATGAGGCTGGATGTCAACATTTCTTGTATAAGTTATAGTTTGGAGACTTTCTGAGTGTAGACAATTGACCCAAATTGACTGTAGTTCTGTAAAATTCATAGCCGTAAAGTCCGTGTATGTTGAAAATAAAGCTCCATGTGTACTTTTGTATTTTTAATATGAAAAATTCTCTACAAGACTGTTGTGGACGTTTAATTTTAACTTAGTAGTGATAGTGATAGCGACAGCAGTGATAGTGATATAAACCTCATATATCAATTTAATAAATACCTTAAATGTTACTAAACTAGTATCTCATAATGCGTTCACTTTCATAAGTCTTCTTTCAAATTATTTACTTCCCCTTAATTTGCATTTTCAAATTAAAGCGTGAGAAATAAAAAGTATGAACGATAATTAATCTTCAACGTCTTGATATAAAACCGCAGACATTGTAACGTTTAATTTAAGAGGCAGCTTGTGAAATAATATTAAAAGAGGTTCCTTTGTAGGGTGTGGAGCGGCGCTAGCTTTTAATATACAATAAATGTATGCTGTGATAAAAATATCATAAAGGGGAAACATAAAATTACACGAAGCAACAGCATAATTTGTTGTCAAAAACTAATTTTTAGAAACGCATTTCGTAAAATAATTTACTTTTTTACTCTTTAGATAATTATTTAACGTCCCAAAGAAAGCGTCCAATATTCCTATATCTATGAAGGCAATATAATGTTGTAATGTTAGTACTTATTACAAATACTCGAGGGAAATGAACAATAACTTATAACTTATGATACATCATTCATAAAACCGGTATAAATTCGTGTTTGTTGGAACCTTGTCTATCTATTATATATAATGTGCAAATCATCTCAGATCCCAGAAGACATTCTTGTTGAGATGAACGTGTCTCACCCCGTTCTCAGCTGAATAACTGAGCGCAAAGTTTTGAGTTGAGCGTTAATATTCAGATGAAAATAGTTGAGCTCGCGTACTAAACCTAATCAGTTATATGCACTTTCCCGTTTATTGTACAAAGTCTTGTGGAGTGAGCATCAGAATTCTAAGTATTTGGTAAAGTTTAATTTGCTTTATGTGATTGGAAATAGAATCGTTACATACTTAACGATAATAATATAAGATAATATGCAATTGAGAGAGATGTGTGTGTGTAAACCTAGGTATGTATTTAACATTAAGCCCATTACTCTTTTATAGAAATAATAGGACATAATATAAATTCACTTTAATAACAATTAATTTAAAGATCAAACTATTTAAAAACATAGAAGCACACATCTTCACGTTACCGTAGTGTCCATAACAATAATGTTTATAACCTGGCGAATTTTATGCTAAGTTATTTCTAACACATTGAGAGGCATTTTCAGTGTATGTTTTTATTCAAATAAAAGAAATCCAGTCTTTATTTGCAACGGTAACAAACACACTGTACACATCACATTCTTTAAACTGAAACGTGGGATACTTCCACACATAACGAAATAAATATTTGATGAGACCTTTCCCAATGCTGATTCGCTTACTATTCGAATCAGTTATAAATACGATGGAAAGGGAAATAGATTGGCTCTATTAGTGCCCTTAGGTGGGTTTCCCTTTGACATGGCAGTGCATAATTCAAAGGCTTTCCTCAATTTCCCCTTAGGACGTGTTAGCACCTTCGAATTGCGGAGTTAGTTTAATCATAGGATTTTGCATTTCATAAGTACGTAAATAGAATTGACTATTGCTTCTGGTTTAATATGTAGGTAACTTCAAATCATACATCTAGAAACCACCTACATTAAAATGTAAACGTAAATGTAAAAATATTTAAGAAGTCATAAAAATATATTTTAATTATTATCAGAAGTTTATTTAATATTAACGAGTAAAATATTATGAAATTATCATTATTATCATTGATTCATGATATGATTAAGAATTTCTTAGGTCAGCCGGCAACCACATTTTCTAGAACAATCATTATATAAAACTAAGTCGCTTTCGCTTTCCGTCCCTATATCCCTACGTAAGATTGAATCTTTAAAAACTGCGCAACGGATTTTGATGCTTTTTTTTTTAATAGAGTGATTCAAGAGAAAGGTTTGTATGTACAATATCTCATTTATATGAAGGTTTTTACAGGAATCTTCGGGAAAAAGATAGTCTTATATATAAAACGGTGTTTGTTGCCGCATTTTCCCGATTCGATTTGACAATTTTTTATGTAATTTTCTGTGCATATCGCGTACGTCTTAGAATCGGCCAACATCTATTTCTGATATCACTATAAAATAAGGGTACCTAAGGCAGAACAACGTTTGCCGGCTCAGCTAGCTGAATTATAAATTTTGTGGCATGTTTCAATGATATTCCATTTATAAACAGTTAAAGAAATATTATTTACTCAATAGAATTACCCTAAACTAAATGTTCCAAATTATTCAAACGGAATCTCGGAACGTGAAATAAAATCGATAAGCATTTCTTACAGATTCCTTAAATTCAGTTGGCATAAATTATCTTTATTAAAGAATAAAATCGTACTTATCTTGGTCCAAGTTCTTATTATTTTTTTGCCAAACATTATTAGCAGTTCATTTATTATTCAATAAGACTATTAAGAATATGGTTTTCCACAGTACGAATTTTGAAAATATTTCATAGAAATGTTATTTATTGTTGTAAATAACATTTCTTTACAACAATAAATAACATTTCTATGAAATATTCTTTTGGGCATCAGTTGAAAACTCGCACAAAAAATACAAAAATTTGTCATTAGAAACAAAAAATTGCCCTTGGTCTGAATAATTGTGAACCCTGCCAAGGGTACAAAGGAAAGTCCTAATGATTATAAAAATTGTTATTCGAATAATAATAAAAACAGATTATATTTATGTACTTTCAATATGCATTTATTATAAAAATACTTAAAATGTCGCTGAAATATATTTATATGCAGTTTCATATAGTAATAGTTTATATAATACATACGTATTTCAGGTCTATGATCAGCCAACTAACTAGGTTCATACAATACTCGTATATCCACAATATTCTTTGCAATACGGAAATAGCAGTACTTTAATATTGATACAAAAAGCTTAGGAGCATGATTGATGTGCCATAAATGTTGTAATTACAGAGCAACGTCGCGTGCGGCAATGTAATTGTGCGTACATTTTAATGGTTTTCGCTATTTCTCATTGACGGCTCTGGCTTGATTGATGTTGTGATTTATTAAGACTTTTTACCCGTCCCGAATAGATAGCATCTGTTGCCCGTTTAAAGTGACGCTTTTTTAACCGCCTGTTTGAATATTTCTACAAATTGGTTCATTACTCATTTAAAAATACATATTTTCGTATAATAGGCGTTTAACAAAATACTTTACTACACGTATGCATAGATTATATATACTTAACGTAAGAAGTTAAGGTTTAACTACATATCACTAAAATAATACACCATTTTTTTTTATTTCTGCCGTTCTTCAGATTTCGTAAACAAAAATCTGTTGCTTCTAGTTTTTGCATCACAGTAAATAAACGTTGACAGTTACCACCAGAAACCCAACGAGCGAAGCGTAAATTTAATAAAGTAAACTATCTTCAAAGAAACGTGGAATAACTTTCTAAATACTCAAATTTAACTTTATCATGAGCATATTTAGCAAACGCAAGAGGATACCGGAAGTTTAAAGTCTCATATTAAAAATGAATAAAATCCAACACACAGTTGGTTGAGGCTTAACAAGCGGGAACGGATAGGGTTGACACTCTCCCCTTTAATAGAACAAAACGTATGGACTACTAGACTAGACTAGATTAGACTTCTGCATCCCAAAATAAGTAAACGTATGCAATACACGTTATTCGATTGTTTTTGTCTTATCAATGAATGTATTTACATACTTAGTATATGTAAATGTGTTTACAGTAGATTATGTTATTTATACGATAGTTTTATAAGTATTTTTGAGAGTTTTTCTTACCGTCTAAGATTGGTTTAAGAAGAGCTTCATGTATTATTTATTTAACGAATTAATATTTAAAATTAAATTTTCCATTATTTGGCAACCCTAAGTAGAACTGTGTTAAACGGCTAGCCAAACTTAAATTGCCAGGCCAGGGCTAAACTTCCATAATTCCATACAAGTTCAGCGCATGCTAAGAAACTGTCTCAATTTTCTTTCGCTTTTTAAGTTGCAAGATTTATTCGTATTTTGCAACGGTTGTGACTTTAGATTCTTCATTGCGCTTGAAAACTTCCATTCATAGCAATTTTACTATGACGTAATTTTTTTTTTTAAATCTCCAGTCACAGATAAAAAATATTTGTCGTCTATAAATTCTAATAACTAAGACTCTTAAAATAATACTATCCGTTTTAAAACAACTATAAATATCGCCAAATACACAAGTTAAATATGTATGGTTTCAACTTTCAATATTAGATAACTCGTATAGCCGAACAGACATGCAGTCAAGGATGAACGAGTGCAGTAGTAAAAGGCTTTTATTGAAAATGCTGAATCATCGCGCTTCTCTGTCGCGAGTTACAAGCGATGACGTGCAATAACGAACTCGGGATGTCGTGTTGTCGATAAAGAATCCATCGATTGCAAAAATTTGGACAGGAGTTATAAAAATTGTTTTAATGCTTGTTTAGGAAAGAATAATGACAATAGTTAATATATGTATTTTTTTTGCTATAAATTCGACTGCAATTTTTTGTGTTTATTGCCTCATAATTTTATACTGGGTGAATTTATGATTCTTTCTTGATTTTTATGATTTTATTGTTATTTGAAAGCTGATGCCTCCGATTTTGCCCCGTTTAAGTTCTGATAATTTGAAGGCGGTTTGGTTTTTGTTGTTGTTATTTAAAACAGTAATTTAATTTATTAATGTATGACTTTTTCAATTACTACCTAATTAAAAAATGTAACATTTAGTTAAGAAATTATATTGAATCGATCATAGGTTATGTTATAAATATGATGTTGTATTTTTTTATATCACCGACATTTAACCTTATTCTTCGAATTGAAACAGCTCAATGATATGAACCTGTTCTTTTTTAAAAGCACATTTATTAAAAAAATATCTATTTATAGAAAAATAACAAAAAAAAAACATCGATAAATCGTTCCCTAACTATTCCGTTGCCAGGAACAACCTAAGAAGTGGCGCCTAATCTTAAACAGGATCTAAAAAGGGTGGTTTGAAAAGCGCGCTGGTGTCTCGCATGATGAAAAACCACCTCGAGTGTCACCGAGTCCTTTAACATTCATCCCGCCTTTTGTTCCTTGTGATTAACGAAAATCGTATGCGCCTTAGGACGGTTGGCATGTCAATAAGTGTGAAATTCGTTTGTACAGGACTGTCTCTAAACCACAAATTTGGCCACTACAAAATGCAATGTTACGGTAAATTATGTTTAGCTGCCTCTTGGGACACCTGAGAATGTAGTATAGTTACATAGTCTGATGCCAAGTTATTTTATTAAAAACATACTAAGGATCACGTTTTTATTCACCTGTATATTAGGTGAGCTTCCGTGGTGTAATGGGAAACTATACATTATTTATTTTACGTTGCAATTTATGTACCAAAATTTGTATTGTAATGTAAAAGTTATCCTCCACCTGTTTGGAACATGTTTGAGGATTTTAGAAGAGTGGTAGTCAGCGCCTGATCGCCTTAGTATCTAATATATATAATAATTTTTTTACAAAATCTAAAAGACCTCCAAATCTACGATCCAGTAAAAAGGATGAGATAACAACAAACAAAGAAATACAGTCGAATTGATAACCATCTCTTTTTTTAAGTCGATTGAAAAATATCGGTTAAAGTACATGTGAAATACATCCGCCATGCCGCATGTTGCATAACGTTCAGTAAAGTACATATAAGATTCGGTCTGTGCTTCGATAAATTTTGTAGTTCTACATACATACTAATAATGCTCATAAAATGTATTGTCTTATTCTTTATTCAAAATGATCTCTGCTATAGTTATAACTCAAAAAACGTATAAAAATATTTCGTAAATTCATAATAAGCTCATAGCGAAATTCAAGCTTAGCGCCTGATTTAACAAAGAGCAAGGTAATACCATCACGCGCAATTGCGGAGAGCCACGGGCGATGCCACCATAATGCGGTCTACTCCATTAATGCTAACATCCCGCGGACTGCGAAACAACGATAATTTCAACGTTTTCCCCCTGTTTACTTTATATTTTAGTCACATACAATTGTTATAAGAATGGCATTCTCTGAAAAAAGGGATTTGAGTTATAAACATACAAACTTGTACTAATATATACATACATACATACATACTTCAACGAGTTAAGGCTGATAATAATGGACTATAGAATATTATATATTACGTAATTCGTAAATAGGTACGTATTGTATTGGTCATCATCTTTATCTTTTTTTTTATGGATCAGTTACGTACGTCGGTACCTACCTAGACTTCGTTTATAAGCGCTTTTTAATGTAAGAATATAAGGAATAAATATTTACCATTATTATTTATATGACCGCCTCCTTGGTACAGTGGTTAACGCATGAGCGTAGAACCGAGGGGTCCTGGGTTCAATTCCCGGTGGCGACGCACAAAAAAAAAAAGTCTTGGTCTGGCAGGACACTGAAGGCTGATCACCTACTTGTCCCTAAAGAAAATCGATCAGTGAAACGGATGTACATCATCTGCCCCATACCCCACTAGGGGACACGGGACTTCACACACACACTATTATTATTTATATAAAGTAGTTTCTATAGGGAATAGTGGGTAAAAAACGGTGTAGTTGCAAACCTTAAAATTTATTACATTTACCATGTATTTTGAAACGTAATAACATAAATTTATTAAAATTTGTCATCCATTTTGATTGATTCATCATAAATGAAATGAATTCAATGAGAAGTTCCGTATAATACGCCGTATGATAATTTTGTAATTACGACATTGATATTTTCTGAAAAAAATTCCTGATTATAATTTTAACTTTTTAAAATTTTGACTCATTTGCTCTCTGCGCCATCGTGGCTGTATCTTTGATGTCAGATATATATTTTAATGGGAAATAAAGCTTCTCAAATATTTCCTTAGATGGCAGTAAGATAAATCGAGTAAATTTTCAATAAAACGCCATCTGTGGGGTGGAAAAAACTCTAACATTGTATTCCGAAAATATAGCGTAGCATAATGCAAACATTCTTGTAAGTTGAGTCGAAAAAAAATTAGATGGCGCTGATATTCACTACTATATTTCTTATGTTTATGAATAAATAGGTACTGAGTATACACAATACCATTTTCTCTAGTAATTCTATGTAATGTAACGTGATTACAAATTATTGACGTTCTGCTTGGAGTAATGCTTACAGCGGATGTGTTGACGTGACATTTCGTAGAGCTTTACAATTATATTTTAGCTGGGTTAAATATAGAACCAATGCGCTACTTGGTTTTTAAAATAAGCTTGCAACGAAACATCGAGCACTGTGACTAATCAATATACTGAGGAATAAAATGCTTGTTCTTCAATATTTTTACAATAGCTCTGTTTTCTTCACTTATAAACCACTCAACCGACTTGAATTAAATTTAGAACATTTTATATAGTTTTTACAGCTTGAAACCCAAGAAAGGATATAATTATTGCCTACAATATAGAATTGCTTTATCACAAAAACCCGGACGGGAACTATGCGGAAAACCCTGGGTGTGTTTTTTCCTTAGAACACGCGGAGGAAGCAGCGCGTGGAATGCTAAAATCGATTCAGTTACACCATGAATAGCTAATGAAAAAAAAAAAAAATATAATAATAATTTAAGAATCTTTCTATGATATTTTTAAAGGCGATTTACGAATTTTTCTTGGAGACCGGAAAAAAAATCCCAATCTTTCGTTCATTAATATATAATTTTTCAGTAACTTTTATGATTAATAATGAATTTTTAAGAATTGATTTGATTGAATATAATATTAATTTGTTTTGTAATGTTTTCATTATTGAGAATCGAAGGACAGTAATACTATATTTTAATTTTTAGTACAATGAATATATGAAATACTCACAGTAGACACCACACCCACGCAGAAGATCAAAGTATTTCGTATGGTCAGTGGTGGAGCTGGAGGCCCGAATTTGTTTTGCTGGCGCTTCCCAGTCCTCTTCTTTATTCCAACCATCAATTATTTCTTTATCCCATACTTTTTAAATTCGGCAGTTCATTTGCAGAGGGGTAAGGCTTAATATTAATTGAAAATAGTCTTACGCCTCTGCAAATATTCATAGGCGGTCCGCGGTGGTAGCGCTTATCATCAGGCGTTCCACCAGTTCCTTTGCCGACGATGACATAAAAAAGAAAGCTTTCAAATAAATACAAAAGTAATATCATGGCTGACAATGAATATCATATTTAAAGATCTTATATTACATAAATATTATCCTAAAATAACGGAACCGCGGTAATTTCAGCGGAAAATTAATGACGATTTTTTTCTCCTCTCGTAACATAGCATCTCTTAATGAGGACTCAAAATTACTAAGGCTATTATTTTACGGTTCGAATATTTTAATAGACGACCCCCACTTAAGGGCACGGAATAAAGAAAAATAATAAAAACCGAGTCACAAAGGGCTCTTAACGTCCTTTTCTCTGAAGTAGGACGAGCGGCTGTTAGGCATTAAATATAATTTTCCTTTTGTAATACGATTTTTTGTCTTCGACGCATTATTTTCTTTTTCCTCGGAACCTTTGTAAGTGTTGTCATAGCTTATATGATCGTTATTCTTTAATTTTACATCGTTTGAAGTTGGATCATTGTATAAGATATTTCGATGAACGTTATTATTCATTTTATGAAGCTAAAGTGGTAATAGCTAATATCAATGAAAGCGAATGTTTAAGATAACTGTTATCATTCAAGATCAGATTTATTTTACGTTCCATATACTTCCCTATTCTGTGCTCAAGGGATGTCGGATGGAGGTCTGATTTTACGTATGTTTAATTATTTATTCATGGACTTACGTGAACTGCCAAACGAATCCGTACCACAGATAACTGCAATAAATATATTATTCGCTTTATTAAAAATGGATTAAGGGTAACCCGTGGGGAGAGGGACGGTCGTAACATTATTAGGGATCATGTAAACAATGAGATTTCGAGAGTAATCATTAACTGTTTCATTTAAGCACAATCTATTATATGTGTAAACAATACATATATTTTTATTATTGTATGTTCATTGTTGTTAAAGATATTTACCAAGAATAATGTGAAATGTATCGAAATCAATTCTAAAATCAACCCGTTTGATGATCTTATATAAGTGAACCGACGTAGATGCTTGACGCATATGTGAGTACATTTTAAACTTACATAAAAGATATTGCTTATTTGTTTTTGTTCACTCTTTCTTATTCTAATATAGTAACGTTAATTATGTTACTTATTCCCATTCATATATACCATATTAACTTAATTACAGCACTAAATTTTAGTATGAAATGACATTATCTGTTCTTCAATATTAAAACGGTACAAAACGACACATTTAGAAACCATCACATTTAATGCACTCCAATATCTATGTTAATTGGGATTTACACATAGAATAGAGTCTGGGCTCAATCAAGGAGCAGTAAAGAGCAGGTCAACACAGTTAATTGGCATCAGGCAGACGATCGGTTTGATTTGCAACTTGGCAACTGCAGTTTGATTTCAATTAAAGCATTGATGAGAATATTTTGGTAGTTTGCAGACTTGTGCATTCGTGTTACATCCAATTAGGAGGATGGAATTGTATAATGATTAAAATATTTGCAAATTGAGTGCTTAGGTTCGTTATCATATTTTTTCGTTGATTGAGAGTATGAAATGTTGAATGTTGTCTAACGCAGAGTTGAACAAAAACATTTTTAACGTGATGTAATTAGCTTCACCTTAGTATCAGAAATGGTAAATATGCCAGAAATGTGCACAATATATAAATTATGTAAAATACGCTGTATAAAGTACTAATTTAATTCAAGATTAATCAGAACGTAAAACAAAAAAGAACTTGAAATTTTATCAGTTTTAGAAATGAAATCCAACACACATCATAATAAGAAAATAATCTATTATCTACCAACTAATAAACAACATAGCCTCCGGCATATAGCAAACATTTTGATTGAGTAAATTATTAGAAAACAAACAAAATTCCGTTGTATTATTCCGAAAAACAACATAGAAATAACAATTGCGGCTCCCAATACCCGCTCTGGAATCAAGATATGAATACAAGTTGGGATTAAGTAATGAAGGTTTTGTGGACAAAGGCCTTATCTTATTATCTGCAGTGATATATCTCGGTATATGTATGGCTTAAGAAGATAGCCGAGCTTATCTGAGAAGAATCTGGTAATAGAACCGGGTGGCGTTAACAGACGTTGTTTATATTGAATTACAAGGCGGATAAAGTAAGATATAACATGTGAAATGTAATTAAAAACAGGGCCCAAATCCTTTTCCTTTCCCTTCCCAGTCCTTTCCTTTATTCCTCTCGTCAATTTCACCATTTAGCGATGACATTACTTTCAGACTACCCATCCATTGCCGACGTAGATATAAACAAATATTGATTATAATCGATTAGTTAATAAATTATTAAAAATCCTCGTACAGTTTTATATTGTATATAAAAATCAATCGTCTTCTATGATATATAATTTAAAATAAAAAACTTCACGAATTATTCTTTGCTTTTTATTTACATAAAGAAAATCGCAAACATCGCATTGTCTGTCAACTCTAAATGGAATCTCTCGCACGGCTTAACAAAATTGAACGTTTAGACCACCTTGCTGACGGAATTTTGCGACGATCCCGACGTAAGTGTGTGTAAATATGTTTTGTTTCTCCATTCAGATCGAGTTCTTTGTTCGGAAAGCCATCAAGCGGCCCAATCAAGTAAGAAATTGGTGATCTCGGCCCACCGTCTACGAAAAGCTGTTACCAAAGATAAGCTACTTAGGGTGTGATGAAAATGTTCCGTCGACTAGAAAATTTACGGCTAAACAATATTAACTCCTATCAGATTAGGTAAATCTGTTGTTTAGGGGATTTGTTGTTTTTTTAGCGGATGTTTTTTTTCAGTAATGCCTCTTTAGGTTAATGCGTATTTTTGTTTTAAACAAATAAGGCCTTTTGTTTTATAGATAACAAAATAAGAATGTTTAATCAGATATATTATTTAATTTCGGTTTATTGTTTTTAACCAGTAATAAACTATAGATGTAATGGTCTCATATACATATTTTATATCGTATTTGTTTACTGTTACCTGTCCAAATATAATTAAATAATACTTATTAATGATATACACTAAGATACTGTGTCCAACTCACGTGTTTTCGTTGTGTTAATAGTCAATGAATACATGGAAAATGTCTGTCTATAATCGATTTTACACATATTAGCACACAAATAGGCTATCTATTTTCAATCAGAGTGATACAAAATGGCATTCGGTAGTCCTTCATGTGTAAAATCGATAACGATTCAACTCTCACACCTCATTGGGAATTACTAATGACGAATTTGGTTATATTGATGATTGAAGAGTATGTGTTTACTTGTTTTCGTACCTGAATATATAAAGTATGAGGCGAACATAATAATAACTATTGTACTTCAATAACATCTCAAAATTTATAACAATTTGATTATCAATTTATACTATTAGTTACAGGCATTACGTTTCGAACTGATTATTAATGAAATAATAGCTCGGAGCAAAATTAAATTTTACCTGAAATATTTTATGCCAAAGAAGGTTCCAATCAAATAACTTAAAATCAAATTATTTTCTATCTAAAATATCTCAATTTTCGCTTCATTTATTATAATCAATCAAAGAGGTGGTACTTGGAAGGAAATTTCCAGTATCTAATTAGTTTTCACTTGATATATTTTGCTTAATTAATCCACTTGACATATAATAATGAAATTCCACCACGTGATTGAGCTTTGTATATGAGTTTGGGATTAATAATAAATCTATAATAATATCGTAATTTAAGCTGCTTAGTGACTTTGGCTAATTAGTGTTTTATTTAATATTTATATCAAAATATTATTAAGAGTTAAATAATACAGAACTGGTTTTGGTACATGTTCATTAGGTGCAATTGTTTATACTTGAAATTTACATTATTTTCCGATAAGTACAAGCCGTTAGCGATAAAAGCAGTCGTCAGCTATGACCACGGAGATATGTTTTATTATGTACTCTGGCAACGTAGACTGTGTTTAGATGATGTGTCTCGAGAAGGCAAATCCTGGCACTATGCCAGGGTTCTTGACACGTCTAGTGTGCTTCACACGGTTAGTGTGACCGTGCAAACTGAGGGTTCTGCAAACCACTACATGTTATTTTATTACCCTGACCTGTATTTCGGGCTATTCTTCTTGCTTACGGACTTATTAATCACTAGCTAGCTTTTTTGGAGTCCAGTGTTATATATATAATTTTATATATTAGATAGACAGTATAGACCTTTATGTGAGATATATTTATTTCATCTATATAATGATATTTATGTTTATAACTGTGTCCATTGCTTTTTGCAATTAACCTATTGTATCTAGAATTAATTTCTTATATCTACACGCATTTTTGTTTTTCTCAGTTCGGAAGTTTATCGCTCTCTCGAGGGTTCAGTCTGATGAAAGTAATAGAAAATGTGAGTTTCACGTAAAATTTGGTTTGTCCTTGTTTGTTCTAGGCTAAGATGGTAAGGTTGACATTATACCTAGTCTTGCCATAAATATTGTAATAAAGAAAAAAGAAAATTGTTAACTGCAAATAACATTTATTACTT
>NC_052104.1:3425128-3434097 GCF_012273895.1 Zerene cesonia
GATTCGAAATTCAAATGTAATATTTTTTTATAATTAAGTGTAACAGTATTTATGGCCAGACTAAGTATATAAATATTTGTTGGATAAAAGTTTAATTAAACGTTTTATATACTACTAGTTGTTCCTCCGGCTTCGCCCGTGGTCGATATACAGTCTATTTCACTTAGTGAAGTTACAGCTTTCTAACGGTGAAAGAATTTTTGTAATTAATCCAGTTTTTGCGTGAAAACGTTACAAACCTACAAATGTACAAAAGATTCTTCTTTATAATATCAGTGTAGATAGGCACACATTGGTTATACAAGCACATATATAAATTACACTAGGTAATCAGAATTATTGTAATATTATAATCCAGAAAATAAAGATACACAAAACTGACGCATTAAATCAAAGTTAGGTTATAGGTTTGAAAGTAAGGACCTGGTCATTATAGTTTCTTGTTAGTTTCGTATCACGTTCTAAGTTTGCTAGTAGTGTTGAAATTTATTGACGGTTTGTAAGCTGCCTTCCAAGAACTGGAAAGTGTCGGCGTATTTTAGTATTGGAAATTTACCTATATACCTTCTATGCATTATATTAAATTATATATTAATTTATAAATTGTTTTTCGTTACGTAAATAGCAATTATCCAGTGCTAACCAAAAACAAAGCGTACAAAGGAAAAAACAAAACAGAAACATTAAAAATCCACATATAATTTATCAATCACAGACGTTTACTCAGACTATTTGTAAAGTAACATACACTGAAAGAAAATTCGAGGTCCCTGTAATGGAATACCAGCCCCTCAAGTAACTTATAAATGATCTCGAAATGTGGAGCGAACTCGCGTAGAGTGGCGTGCGGTAAGGCGGAACAGCCAGTACCTCCCTAAATCTAAGAAGTTTTCCGTTGACAGCACTTGTAACCTTCGTAACTTATAGCAAGGACAAGTACCTTTGGGGACGATAAAAAATTGCTTGTGTTTCTTAGAAAAATGTTTTCAATTACATTGTAGGTACGCCCCGCTATCGCTATACTTCAAAAGTGAATATGAAAAATACTCTTATTAAAATCGAATGTTGTATTCTGTTTCAGAAATACAGACGTTTTGTAAATTATAATTATTTGTTTGACATAATAAAAATGATAGGGAAGAGACAAGATATTAACCAAATGAAATGAATATTGAATAGCCAAAGATGAAAGAAGATATGTTGTTTATTTCGAGTCTTTGTATAATGGATGTTACTTATTTCGTCTTTTCCTTTATTGTCTTATTTGCAATGCCATATTCTTAATTTGTGTAGAGCGCATTAAAAACCCATGTTCGTTAAAATATTGTATTTTTAACGATGTCATAAAGATATCCAGTCACTACGGTATAATATTAATATTTTGGAAGGGGAAAGGTCCCCAAACCACAACATGACGTCAGCAATTCATAACTGAAGGAAATACCCACCTAGCCGCAAGACAACTAAGGGACTAAATTTACTTCATAGACTACAACCGTTCTTATTCTCTTAGCGTTTGAGTTCATTTTTGAATGAAACGTGGAGTATTTGAATACATTCAAAGGATACAACAAAGTCTTTTGGCTTTTGCATTGATAGCAGGACTGGTTTTTCGGTCTTTTTATTATGCGATATGAGTATAAGGAGTAAGCTTTAGCCATTTGCGTCGCTTTGCGGTGCCTAAATCCCTTTATATCACACAAATTCATGAATTTGTAAATACCAATAAATATGAAGATTATATTGAAGTAAACTACTTTCACGTAACTAATTTCTAATTTAATCTTCTATCTATTATTATTTATAGCAGTTTTTAGAAATACTCGTCTCAAAGGCGCCTTGTTATGTGATAGTATCTTCGGTGCATGGCTTGTACACGTGAGCGTAGAACCGGATGGCAGGACACAGAAAACTATTCACTTTCTTGCCCGAAATCAAAATTTATGAATGTGAATCAGATACACAAGGGTCACATAACTTTATGTAAAATAATTGTTTCAAAAAATTTTCCTTACATACCACACTACCACAGAATAAAGTTTATTGTACATACAACATCTCGGAGCACGGTTGTCCGTCCACCGCCAAGTCGAGTGAAATAATAGATTATTTAAATACATATATGCAAAATTTATTCTCAAATATCCGAAGTCCGTTAGGCATCGGTTTACAGTTTAAAAGAATCACGTTCATGTTTCGTAATTTTACCCGTAATCCGCATTTCCCACCAAAATTATTCAGTCATAACGTCGAGGCCTATTGTTCACTCATAGACCCGAAGCGCTTCATGAATAAAACACGCGTGGTGTGCGGACGCATAAGCGCTTTATTAGCTTTCAAAATATCCAACAGTCGCTAATCCAGCGGCATAATACCTGCGAAAATATACATTTTTTTGTTTCTTTAATAAACATTTTGTGCAAATACCTTTAGACGAGTTGCTGCTTCGTGCCTACACACATTGAAGTATAGACTGATGTGTTTGTGTGAATTAATGCTTTAAGAGTTTGCTAATGATTAAAGTGTTCAAATGTTATTCAAAATGCGGCGTCTGATTATATAATAACGTTACAATATTTAGACGTTATTAGTATTGCATCTTATGTTTGTTATACATATATCTCTTCTATGAGGTTTGAATCAATAGAAATTTAATATGCAGGCATATTAACTATTAACATTATATGCTCAAGGTATAAACCAAACGTGCTCTTTGTTTATCTACAGGCTTTTTGTATATAAATCAATATTGTAGGATTACATTAGAATTCCGAAGCTGGTGATAACTTTTTCGAAGTCGCCTAACTTTTACTTTATAAATCTAAGAGCTTTTATTTCAATTGTCAGTTTGTATTAGTATTCTCAACAGGTAGATCTTAACAAAAATTAGCAAAATTTGTAAGAGCCTGGACGCCAATGAACAATGTTCTTTTACCCCGGGGAAATAATATAATGAAAACGAAAGAAAAACGTACCTTTCCAATTATTTTTCTTATTTCGCTTGGAGATTTGAATATTTGAGTATTAACTGAAAATGTGTTTTTTAATCTTGCTTGTCATCTTTTATTTAACTGATTAACAAATAAGAGCAATTTCAAATTGTACACATTATTTCCTTATATAGAGTGACCAGCTTTCGAGTTTTTAAATTTTTGGGATTTTTCAAACTTTTTAATTCTCTTGACGTGTGTGATATTTTACGTGGTCACTGATGACCATTTTTACACTTTCAATTCAATTTTCCATTAATAACATGAAGATTACTTTTTAATCTTCTCAAGTAGGGCAAAAGCTCTTTAATAGTACAGTCTCAGTTTATTTTTATACGATGATTACCATTCAAGAGAAGTCATTTAACTTTTTATTTCAAAGTAAAGGCCAGACAACAAGTAAACAGAGACGCTATTAATTAAAGTCTGAAGCCAGTCAAGTGATTATGTCTACAATATTTTATTTTAAGAAGCCAATTACAGACTTAAAAATTTAAATCATAAAATATTGCAAGAATGATAACGAAGAAGTTTAAGTAATTGTTTTATTTTATTCATCTTTAAAGAACTTAAGTAATACATTTTTATCCCACTCATCTTGATTGCCTCCGCTGGGTAAATTTTTAATTAAAACTTCTGAAAAGCAAAAAGTGTATTGGTCGATGTTGAATTTACAATTAACGAGATTTAAAGGCGCAAAATGGATGGGGCTGAGGCCGCTGGACATTTACGTGACGAAACAGAAAAACATGGCCGCAAGTATCCCAATTTAAAATAACTCAGGGCAAATTTGACTCTTGAAATAAAATGTGAACAACGAAGCTAGGAAATGGAAAGAATTTAATATCCCACGCGGCGAGCGGTATGCTTGTGGCAATTTGTTTTCTTTTGCAGTACATTCTTTTTGGGCTTAACCCGCACATACTTCAACATATTTCAACATTGCGTTCCCAAAAAGATGGCTGTGGTTTCTTCTCTCCGTTTCCTTACTTTTTGTCACTGTCCCCGGCCAGGTTTATTAATGATCAGGGTTTCTGCAATTAATAACAGGATAAAGTGCTGTTGTAAATATATTGCAATACTCGGAAAATTAAACGAAGATTTTCGTGAAATATGCTGTAAACAGATGTAACTGTCATAAATGCGTTGCTTAAAAATTCGACAGCCGGATATAATGTTGTTATTCTTCCAAAAGACTTCTCTCCAAATGAATCATCGCATTATTTAATTTAATCTAGGGTTTTAAAATTGATTGCCAGATAATATTTCTTATATGCCGTACGTAAAATAGAAATGCTTAGTTTATAACAAAATGTTTATTATTACTGTATTTTATACATGTCTATGCAAACCATATATGAAATACGGATTCTAAAATCATGCATGGTACAGATTACATGGTAAAGATTTTTAATGGTCGAATGCATGATAAAAATATACTTAATATCGCCCGTTAAACACCTCCAACTTTAAAATGACAACATAACACTTGGGATAAAATTAAACAGCCTCAAAAAATTATATTATGCAAACATTGCACTCGGTTATACTTACAACACAGAGTGCTTTTCTATTACCATAACAAACTAACAAAAATTTATTTTTCCGGACGGTATAAATTGCCCCTTGTAAATGTTGAGTAAAAATATAGAGCTATACACCTAGTTTATTGATTATTTTAGGGAAACAATTTAATTTAATTAATATTGTGTTAAACCAATTTACAACTTACATAGTAAACAAGTTTGGTAGCGGCTCGATATGTAGGGATACAATAGATGTTAATATTAACAATGTTGATCTTGGCGATTGGTTTCGTAAAGTACATGTTGATCATTTGAATTTATAGTTGTATTGAATTTGCCTATGAAATTATAATATTCAGATAATCTATATCTCAGCTTTTGATCATGACCTCTTCTTTCTTTCAAAAATATTCCTGTTTTGAGTTTTAGAATATTTACTGAACACCTAGCAATTTTGTAATTTCTAATTCTTTTCATAATTGATGTAAGGAATCTCGATGAAGCATTAAAAGTACTTAATTATTAATAGTGTATTAATTAATTATCGGCTTCAATCTTAAACTTTCTTCTTTTTGTCTTTTTTAAGAGGATTACCATAATTACAATTTTCGTCAATCTTTTGATATTTTTCTGCTGTCATATATTAAATGATTTCTCATTCATGCGATAAAGTATACCAAAACAATTTTTTTTTTCTTAGAAAATTTCATACATTTGTCAGAACAAGAGCTTTATAGAAGCTTAGTTTGTTAAATACTAGAATCTAGAATATTATTCTTATTTCGGATAATCTCTCCATCGGAGATAAGTATTGAAAGATAAAGGGCATGCCTAAGTCGGTCGAAGATAAACTTTGTTTAGGAAAAATGTTGATTATTTCTTAGTGCGTGTTTTCCTTATAGAATAAGAGGCATTTGACATTTCATCATTTAATTCGCACAACAGATTTCGCTACTAAATGTACTATTGTTTATGTATTTATTATAATAAATTAAAAACCGAAATAGGTATATAGCACGATTTTACATTTAACTACAAGCTATACACGAATGTCTATGTAGTTATAATGCATAAAGTATTATAAAATTACTGTTTCTAAGTCAATTCAATAAATAAAAAACGACGACAATCGTTAATTATATTTCAAATTAATGAAGAATGAACATAGAGTTCCATTTCGCTAAAAACGCTTCTAATAAATTTTAAGGCTTAATGTTTTATTTATACATTCAGGTAACTTCTAATTCTCTTACTTTTGCCACAAGAAATAGGAATACTTTTCATTCACCACCACGTAAGACATAGCTAGACTATATGCATTTGTTATATCGTAATCATTTCTACAATATTTTATCTACATTCGACACTATTGCGTGCGTAATTTGAAGATTAAATCGATACAATAGACAATGTTATCACAACGGCCATAGAAACTAATCTGAATAAGATCCTTTATGATGTGATCTGTGTGTCGGGATCAAAAGACTAAGGTTATGAGTCTATTAGCAAGGCGGGAACGTAATGGCATTGGAAACATATTGGATTGTGGGGATCAAAGACTGATAGACGATATCGGTTCGTTACATTATGTAACGTTCAAACAAGTTTTCTTAAGAGGTTTCTTCAGAACTATATGATCATGTGGCTTGGATGTTGCTATTCGAGATTGGAGAGTACGTAAAATTGAATTTTATGTTTACCCATCGGCTTTATGGATAGTCTAAAGAGTTTGTGGTTTTGATTCGTGGTGTTGATATGTATTGGTACGTTTGACGTTGTTATTGTATATTGCTTAATCACTGAATAAGTTTTATAACCTGTAGGTAAATATGTTAAACAATTGATTAATTTTAGCTTTAAGTGGTTTATAATAAAATAGGAATAAATATCCTTTTTGGCAAGAGCCACGTTATTAAATATTTATCATAATTTCATTCAAATTAAGATATAAAATTAGTTAAGATGTGAACCTTATTGGGAACAAAATAAGGGTTTATAACAATGAATACTTCTACAAAATCTGGGCGAAGAACTTAAAATGTAAAGCCTGTTGTTACTTTTAGCAACTTTACTCATTAGGCCTACTAATTGCGAGTTACAACTGAACTAAATTAATTCAGATTTCTCGCACGCAACCTGTTTTATGTGAGACACATTTAAAATAATCCTTATCGCAAGTTTATAGTTTTTTTATGGCTGACAGAAAGAAATTATTCCTTACATTTCGTTAATGTTCTCTATATTTCTGGAATTAATTAAAACTGTTGTAATTATTACTAATGTATCCTGTCAAGGCACACTTCATTGGAATTTCGATTCTATTAAAAGGGCTTATAGCGGTAAATCGTGATAAAATAAGAATTAATCATACTAAGTTCTAGGATAAACTATAGATTATTATTAATTATGTATGTACGATTTAAATGTTACAGCTATTATATCTAATGTCAGAAGGGCTTTATTAAAATGTTTCTTTTGGGTTTGTTAAGGCTTAGATATGTCTAAGGCTTAGATGTTGAAATATGAGATTTAAGTGTTTGTAAAGTTTTTTTAGATTACGTTGGCATTTGAGACTTAATCCAGGAAATTAAACAAGTTTTTCAAATAAAAAATGTATGGTTTAGTCGTATTTATTAGGGTATCTATAAGTTAAAGCAGTTTGCTGGGTGCGATACAAATTAAATATGAATGTTTAGTTAAAAGAATAATTTCAATGTCTTATCGCTCAATAAAAATCTAACCCAAAGTCCTCTAGTTCCAAGATTGACAAACAATCTATAAAAGGAATTGTAGTTTCTTGGGGATCCTTTCATTGCTCTATTAATCAAGTCTATTTAACATAGTCCTGTGTGTTTAAACAAAAGAGATGTAGAACCATTGTTCCGGGACATCAAAAGAAAAAGCGTCTCATTTACGAAATAATTTCAGCTAAAGACCAAGTGAAAGCGCGAAATGTAAACACGTTGAGGCTCATCTAGAAAGAATTCTTACATTTTCTAGGCGACACTTTGTATACCTGCGTCACTCACACGACCTACACCGAGTGTAAATTAAAAACAATTTCTTTAAGCGCACGCTAGAATTTGCAATGAGGAATGTCGCTTGTGAAGTGTTAGCTTTACTGCTGAGTTGCTAAGTGTCAGAGAATGTTGAGTCTTTGATAGTTTGACGACGTTTTATGTTATTAATTCATTTTTATTTCATCAATATGCTGGACATACTCGTGGCAGTTTGTCTTGGCAATTAGAAAAATGACGATATTATGATGTTCATAAGTTATTTAGTTGGTTGATTATGAGGAGGAGTGATTAAAATGTTTGTTATATATTATGTCTATTTATAAAATAAACATTTTTATAAACAAAATAATTATTTTCATATGATGAAATAGCCTTATGTTGTAAGTATTGAATAGCAATTATTTACAATGGCAAATTTACCCATATAATAAAAAAAGTATGTGAGAGGTCATTCACACTTATAAGAAAGATTGATAAGATTTATTGGTGCCCTATGACCTGTAATCGTAATAATCCCTAACATTAATCCGACGGTCACTGCGTGTCACTTTATGACTCAGGGTACGGACCGTAAACATTTCAAACTATTAAGGTCACATTGCCGTGCCTATTATTGAACCTAACGCGTTACTATGTCGATATTTTAAGCCTGGCAACAATGATAGGGAAATATTATAAAAACCTCAATGAATATTGTTTCAAAAGCAGCCTTATGGGCTTCTAGGCTTTCAGGCTTCTAGATTATGTATAACAAACGAAAATATAATTGGCTTGTACTAAAAAAGTTTTATATGTGTGAAATATGTTTCATTTAGAAAACATACGTCGCATTTTTTGTGTATCCTTTTTGCACTTTATTACCGAGAACCGTTTTCCAGAACGAGGCGCAAAACCGATTCTCAATTCCCGAAGTTTTTTTTGATAAATTTAAATGTAAATAATGAAGTTAAACCACGTCCTTTATAATTGATGGAAAATAAATAAAGGATGAATATATTTACGTTCTCGGTCGTTGAGCATGCATTATTTGTAAAGAAAATAAATGGACTACATCATCGAAAACGTATTCAAGCAATTGTAACCATTATGGGCTATGCTTTAAGACTACTTTACCCGAAAATAGGTTGACAGTATAGGCAGTGCGCAATGTATCTATCACGGACCACTGATTTGAGAAGGAAACACGTAAATACAAACCACGATACAAATATACCAAGTGAAATATTTGGCTTTCCCACATTATTGCTGCAAAAAAAGAAATAGCAGTTTGGAAAAAAATATAAGATAATAAATAATATATCAGCTTAAAACAGGATGATAAGTGTTTAATGTGAATTGATTATTTTCAATTTCAATTCAATTTTCAATTTCAATTTATTTCATACATACATACATTTTTGACATTTTTAAAATTACAATTTATAGCAATTACA
>NC_052104.1:3435097-3488123 GCF_012273895.1 Zerene cesonia
TATAAACTAAGGTAATTAATTCTCCTTTTTATTTATTTTGGTAATAACCAGCAATGGTAATTCAGCGAATGTTTTAGCCGTGTTTTTAAAAATACAAATAAAAACGTGGTTTTATCAGCTCTATCAAACAATAAGGATGTAGTACGTAATAAACTAACCAAGTCTACACCAGTCTACGTGTCAATTATAAAGATCACTCACACCATTGTACCAAGGTAACAGCATTTATTAGCTCTTCTATCGTTAATGATTAGCCAAAAAAAACGATAACAATATAACAGTGGTTATAATAAAGATATATCTACTTCCAAGCTTAATTTGTGTTCTATTCTTAATTAAATGAACTAAACTTTAGTTACTATAGATATAAAGCTACGGTACTCTAAAATGCAAATGAAAATCCTTATGATGGGTGTTTATTTGGGCGAGTTTCCCTTTGCCAACTTTGTCGCCTCAAACTTTGATGAGTTTAATGCTGCAAAAGCTGCTTATTCTATAACTTCATGCTACCTTGCTGTAACATGTCAATATTCAATTAAATACGTATGTTTCATTGATTTCTATTCATTTTATGTATGCTGTTTTTGATATGTTCACGTTTTTAAAGACATTTTACACTTATTCAAATATTCGATACCAGAAGTACGTATATAATATTATATATTTTATAATTTATTCTTATATATATATTTATACATTCTGTTTAAGACGGTATATTAGAAATCTTAGAACTATTGGTAATATAAAAAAATTATCTTTATTTTTTATGAAGTCGGTACTATTTATAAATGAGAGTAAACTGAATTTAAAAAACAAGATAATTTTTCAGTATTTCATTTTCATTTACGTGCACAAAATTGACTAATAATTTAAAAAATGCAGGGTAATGAACATCCATTTTACGTTCTTCAGTTAAAATAGTATTAACTGTGCAATATTCATTAACTTCTAAAAGCTTTTTCTAAAATATTCAAAAGAAAAATGCAGCGGACAATTCTAGTGGCGAATGGCGTCGAAGGCGAATGTGTACTGAGAATTAATGATAATTTATTAATAAGTTAAAGAAGTCGTCTTATTACCTACATCACGTAACTGAGGAACGGAATACCCATTATTTTGTTCTCAATAATTTTTATTTATGAAGTCATTATTCACCTAACAAAAGTTTATTAAAGTACGTTCGATAATCTGTTATGTGAACTGCGTTGATTAATGTATGCAATAACAAATTCGGACACCATATTATTCTCTATGAATAATTGAATAATTTATCCCACAATCTGCGCATAATTATAATACAATATCATATTACTATAGTAATATTCTATAAACTTCTATAAACCAAGCGTAGAACATTGAACTGATATCAAGCTGCTACGACATCTGCTTTCATATTGTGTTCTCAAGTTTATAATTCCGTCTCCCTCCGATCTATCGTTTGAACCGAGCTCAATAGTTGTTGCAAACTCTTCTATACGTTCAGCGTTTCCTGATTCGAATCATGGTTCTGCACTGAATTGTTTGAGTTTTAATAAGCGTCTTTGGGAACTGTATTGACATGGAATTTATATTCCATGCAACCGTTGCTGTTTTTGACGTTCTTTCATTTCAATTGACTTCAAGAAATAGGATCTCAAAAAAAAAAATTGAGCTGGCGAATCTGAAGTCTGGGCGAACCGATTTTGATGTACTTTTTTTACTTGAGAGGTCCTACCCGTATGGTTCTGACAATATGAGGGTGGTTAATTTTTTTGTTAAAAATTACATCATGCATTATGGATATTGACAAAACTCATCATTTTACATCTATGTATTAAGGCTATTAATATGTTATCCATAATTGAGAACTATTATCTAATATATTGGAGTCTATAAACCATCAATTGTGAAATCTATTCAATAATACATTAATATCAAATAGAATTATGTTAACTTAATAACATTGGAATAATAATTAATACCACAACAGCATATATTAAATACAAACTGTTTATAAATATACCTACATGATTGAAACGCTTAGAAATAAAGTTTCTTATATATATTTGACAATAATAAATAATACATTAATATATTTTAAATCATTTCATATATCACATATAATTGTAGAACATATTTGTTT
Source organism: Zerene cesonia (assembly GCF_012273895.1). NCBI lineage: Eukaryota > Metazoa > Arthropoda > Insecta > Lepidoptera > Pieridae > Zerene > Zerene cesonia. The sequence continues at coordinate 3,437,220 of NC_052104.1, forward strand.
GAATCTGTTTTTCTTTTCAAGTTTCCTACCCACTTTAAAAAAGGAGTATTGCATTAATATGAAGTAGATCGTTGATTTTTTTTTTGTATTCATGAACCAATTTGATGAGCATTTTTGTTTGAAAAGAAAACATTGCGTGATAATTTCTTCTGGTTTTCACGAGGGTATAAAATTTTACACTAATATAGAGAAATGTGGCCAAACAATAAACCATCCTATCCTACTATCCTACTATATCCTACTAATATTATAAATTCGAAAGTTTGTGTGTGTTTGTTGCCCTTTCACGCAAAAACTGCTGAACCAATTGCAATGAAATTTGGTACGTAAATAGCTGGATAACTAGAATAACATATAGACAACTTTTTATTCCGATATTCCTACGGACTTACGCGGGTGAAACTGCGGGGCGCAGCTAGTAATTTAATACGTGATAGTCTATCTATAGACTCGGACTGCTCTTTATATTTATTTTTGATGGCGATCCAAATATCATAAAAATTCGTAAACGCTCTTCCTCTAAATATTCTAATCGCAATTAATATATTTTATATAACTCAAGTGACTTCATTATGGCAGTTGTTTATACTGCTTCGAATTAAGTTTCGTAATTAAATGTTCGAAATAATAATATTCTCCTGTATAATTACTGTCTAGACGCGTTGCAACATAATATTTAATGAAGCTTCGAGTACTTAAAAAGTGATATTTGAGTGCTTTGTAATTAAAGCCTTAAATTAATGTGATAAGGTAGAATATTGGGAAGAAATTGTATACATGTTTTTATATCAATCAATTTATTATTATTTTCTGCACCTTTAATATCATAATTAATTAATATGTTAATATATTTATTTAGTATAATATAATTAACAAATATCTTCTAGTACTTATATATCTAGTAAATATGAAAGCATAAAAATTTGTCAAGAGATGAAATAAAGCTGCTATTATGGGATTTTAATAAATAGACCTCTAATCGCAATAACAATTCTAACTTATAAAAACGTAACTGAAATTGAGATATTTATTTATTAAACATTTAATATTGTTTTATTTAAAAATGTTGGAATAGTGAAGGATCGTGCACGAAATATAGCTCCATCCCATGGCTTCACTTATAGCAATAATTGCACATGTTTTAATTCAGAAGATAGGTTTTATAATCTATCTCTGGCGATATTCAACCGAAATTAAACCCCGGTTCCTTTTACTGCATTTCCGTGGCAGAAGTAACTATGTCGGTAATAGGAATAACGGGGTACATATTTTGTTTGTTGTTCACCGTTTTATTTCTTATTCATTCATTAGTACATTAAATCCTACAATTCTTTTGATTTAAATAATTCCAAAAGAAGTATCACCGCTCAACCATCTCAGATGTAGATAACAAACGAAATTCATAAAAAGAAAATTTTACTTTTTAGCAATTATGATTTCAGATTGAATATTCAGTCTTAATTCACAGTTTCAAAAGCGCGAGGGCCGTTTCAAATGATAATTAATTCGCATAACATCCTTTGATGTTTCGAGGGGTTCACTAGAACTTTGAGCGTTTCGAAACCATTGAATAAAGTAAATAATTTTGTTTGTGAATTATTTGTTTAGTATTCAAATGCCTTGGCAAATTCACTAAATTGTCGTTAATACACAAATTTAGTACTGCGGATTAATTAAATTGTTTTAATAAAATAATCTTGATAAAAACCTAATTATTTACACAATGATTTTAAGCTAAGCTTTGTTAGCCATTCAAACAAATACAGCCCCTACAATGTCCTAGCATTGAAAGTAATAAACTCGACTGGACGTCGAACAAGTCAAATAAATTACAACTTCGATATTTAACGGATAGTACGGATTTGATTTATCTCGTAACAGGATCTTAACTCGGGCAATAAATAATAGAAACGATGCGAACATTCATAAAACAAACACTAATTCCGTACTTGCATTATATCATAGTAGCATGTAATTAATCCGCTCAGTCTGCATGCATGCCTGGTAGGGTTGTCATAATGAGTAGGGGGCTAATAAAATTTTTAAAAATTACATATTAATTAGCTGACCTTTTTGCATTTCAATTACAACTACTAAAATTTGATATATAAATATAGTCAAATATTTACGTATCGTCTTCTACTTGAATTTTAAAAATATATTCCAATCTAGCTTGAAATATGGACACTAAACTACTGATTCAAACAGATGCATATTATCATATAATGATACTGTATGAATAATGTGCAGATAAATTGAAAAGTCAATTAATTTTTTGTTGTCCGGTAGCGAACCCCCGACTTTCAATTGAAGTTCGCACTCGTAACACCTAACCACTGAGCCACCACTACTCGTCTTTTAATAATGTTTGGTGATATATATTATAATAATGGTGTTTTAATTTTTTTATTTATAAAACTAGTGATAAAAAGAGTAAGTTTCTTGTAGTTAGTAGTAGTGCATTGTGGTTTGTGGTTTCTTCTACATATGAATAAAGACCTACTATAGCTATATATTTTTACCAAGAATTTATTTATTATGATGAAATGATAACATCTAAACCTATAGATTTATAAGTAAATTTAATCAATGAGTGTGCAATCCTTCGACGTTTGGTTAATAATAATTGAAATAAAAAGGCAATTTTTAAAAATTCCGTACCATATTTAAAATCCCGTGTGTCGGGATATAAGCCTACAGTGAAATCCCAATGGTGCCCAGCCATCTGGCAGCCCTAATGCATACCGTGGTACGATGAGAACATGAATCATTTTATATGCATTGGTTATTTCAGAGCCAACAAAAAGGCGGCGAGTTTGAAGATAAAAGGCCGCTACGGTACGCAGCATGATGCAAAATGCATCAGGGCGCGTAGCACCCATTACAGAAACGGTTTTTTCGAATAAATGTTTTAGTGATGCGCGGAATGTCGGCGGGATTCGTTTTCCGAAGCAATGCATGGATAAAATGCTACTTTTGAACTTTATTTTGTTTAAATTTACCTGCACGTGTAATTTTTAATGAAACTTTTATAGTTTCTGATCAATCAGCCAAGCCCCAAGTCATGATACGATTCTAACTAGGATCTAGTCATCAATATTATCTATAAAAGTTAATAGCGATGATGGATGTTCTATTATGATATATTATGAGTTTTATTTTTTCTCATGAGCGCATATCTCAGGATAAAACGTGTGAACCCACAGACCGTTACAAATCCTGCAGCAAAGGATTCCGCTAAAAAGGAAAACGTCGGTTGGAAAACTCAAAGAACATTCAAGTTCTCAATCGGAAATGAGACAGGCCGAGAAAGTCAAGCAATTTAACAGTCAAACCGCCTCGGGCGAAGCGGTCCGGCTGAAGATTATATCTCTATACATTTGGGTATTGCACGTTCCTTCCAAATAATTTATGAACTTCCTTTATATATGTATTCCGTGATTTGATCGTGATAAATGTATGCGAATGTGACGTTTCATGTTTACGTACGTTTGATAAATGGTGCTGTACAAAAACTATTGTCTGATTTTTGTGCCGCTGTGTTTAGATAAAAGCGCTTTCTAAATCCTTTTTGTATTCTCAACTCAATTGACCTGACAGTTTGTATGTAGGTTTAGTTCCTATTGAATGCTGTCTAAATTCGCTTACGAGAAACAAATTCAAATAAATCAAATAAGAACTATGTAGTTTAATATTGTTTGTATTACGTTCGTATTAAACTAACTACTAACTAACTGATTTAAATTTCTCCAAAAACCGCAATTAAAATCCCAAGCTGCACCAACCGATCGATCGAAAAGCCGAAACATATACGAATATCCACTACAAATAGTGATGTGCTAAACATTTATGTATCAATACAATCTAGTTGATATGTGTGTGGCGTGGAACACAAATGGCCCGTTTTAATCTTGTGAGGATGACCAGGCGGCAAAGAGCGCAGCTCCCATATGGGATTAGCGCCAAGCGATCCGCCCGCCGTGTTTCCGCAAACTTTATGGTTATGACGTTGCACTTACAACTAGGGTTGCGCACATCTAGGGTCACCCGCGTTTAGGTGGAACGTGGATTGTGTATGCGAGTTAATAGTGTTATAGGGGGTCATGTATTGGATTTTGGGTGACAAGTTTAGTTGTTTATTTCTTTTATGATTTGTTTGTGCACAGTTACTCCTAATCATGTGTTACGCAATCATTTTAATTTACATATCAATATATGAATTAATATACAAAAACAATTTGGAACCTTTTATCTTTGACTTTATTGCTGTGTCACTATGTACCACAACCGAAGTCGGGGCGGAACAATTCATAACATTTATATTGAAAACTAGGACACAAATTCAGAAATTTAGCCAAAAGTAGGATATTTGGGACGAAAAAGCACAGATAAAATAATCCAAACTCAACATAAAGTGTGGGCATCCTACTAACGGTTAGTTTATGTTTATTATTGTACAATAGCCACCGACTACGGTTCGAGCACCTCGTGTACTCTCTTTGTGGAATAGTTCTAGATTATAGTATTTACGCCTGCACAATATATTTTTAAAGTTACTATCGAAGCGACTACGATAAATCCCTAGGAGATTTGAACGTAGCTTGTAAAGCCATACTTTTGCTTATCGTGTATAGTTTATATTTTTATAACTATAGTATATACATCACGAATAAAGTATACTGTATCCACATTACCAATCGTTACTAATAAAAGAGCTATATACATATATTTATATTTATTATTTTTGGGTTTCAAGATTGAATTATAATAATTACAACAATATTTTTTAGAGATATTATAGAGCAATTGTATTTCATTGTTATCGTCAAAACGGTTCGAAAATACCTGAGTTCTGCATACAATGGGTTGAGATTAAATAGTGTTACTGTTACTAATAGTAGCTTTATATAAATTGCGCGGACGGTAGAGTACGAATTTGAAACATAATGCACAAAACATATCAATTAAAATAAAATCTCACCTACTCAAATAGTATCCTCTTTACTTTACTCTTACGGTCTAATTTCGACCTCTAGATTAAACAGATACTACTTGCCAAAACACAATCAACGTATTTCACTATTACACTCCACATGCATACCATTAAGACGGATACGAATGTCATTAGTTATCATTAATAACTCATTATGCGTCTCAAGTCGCATCGAATGGATCATCGACCTGAGTATACGCCGGAGGTTATACTAGATATCTAGTAAACATAATATCACGAGTGTGAATGCTATTGATTTAATTAGCTAGCAGAGAGGCGAATAATTATCTTGATGTATTGAGACACAATTAGATTTCATATTGAGAATTTAATAAATGTTTTATAATATGTTTTTGGAGTTTTGAATGTGGTGGAGCACGCTTCGGCACGAAATGGGCCAGCTCGCACCGGGGAAGTACCACACCCCCACAGAAGACCGGCGTGAAATAGCATTTTGCTGTGTTTCGTTCGGTGAGTGGGGGAGCCGGAGGCCCATATCCTTTTCCTTCCCCTTCCCAGTCCTTTCCTTTATTCCTCTCGCCAATCCTTTCTAAATCCATCCCCAATTTAAAGTCGGCAATCCATTTGTAGAGGTGTAAGGTCGATTGCAGACCTTACGCCTCTACAAGTGTTCATGGGCGGTGGTAGCGCTTACCATCAGGCGTCCCACCAGCTCCATTGCCGACTGTGACATAAAAAAAAGTCTGTTTTTTCACTACCTACTAATATTATAAATAAGAAACTTTTGTATTTTTGTGTATTTGTAACGTTTGCACAAACCAATAGACCGATTTCAAAAATTCTTTCACCATTAGTAGCTGCAACTTCACTGAGTGACACAAGCTATATATGTACAACGGGCGGAAAAATCAAAACTATGTAATATTAATAAAGTGTCATGGCCGCTTTCACAGCTAAAATTACATTTTGATTGCGAGCAATTCTACCATTTTTTCAACTCAAAGGCACATTTTGCAGAATAGCTTGAAAATTTATTTATAAAAGCGATTTATTTTTCATCAAATAAAAATGTGAACATATAAACGATACCACTTCGTGAAAGCTATTCGTTCGGATGGTAAGTGCGATGGCCGAAGTGCATTAATTTGCAATATCCATACCGTACAGCTTACCTAGAGAGGATTCAGTTCAGTTAAACGATATACAGTTAAATGGTTTAGCTATTTTGCCAAACTAAATAACCATTAAAAGTAACACGAGAAATTGACACTCACTAATCACAAGCGCCTGGTATTGTTAATTTTGTTTGTTATTTGTTTTTATGATACATTCTTCCTTTCCCCAACACCCTTCTTTGTGCTTCATCAAAAACGTATATATTGAAGATAACTACTATATACAATGAGAAATTTTGAAAGAATAGAAAAAATTTGATCACGAGGCAGGATTCGAACCTGCGTATCTTGCCTAACCGTAGCAACGCCTAGCCTCTCGGCCACCCGTGATCCTGCCACAGTAATCGAATTTCTTCTACTCTTTCGGTTTCATGTGCCTAAGGGGCACCCCACGCCATCTATTGAGATGATTAAGAACCATCACAACCAATACGAAACATTATTTCAATGATTACAATATTGTATCGATGGAACGCGGCCTTTGTGAAATTTAATTTTTAGTTTTACAGCATTGAAATGCTTTATAAATGAGAAATTTTGAAAATTTCTCATTTATAAAGCATTTCGATGCTATAAAACTAAAAATTAAATTTAGTATATACAAATATTATTTTGCGATATAATTAAATATCTTACATAAATATGTACTTATTTGACGTAATATGTAATTACCAAATGTAGTATAATTAATTTAGTACTCATACAATATTATTGTATGAGTGAAACAAATTTACCAAACCCTCATCTGTTTAAATTATGTCATATACGTTTAACAAACAATACTGTCACTTTATAGCTAACACAATTAGCCAGGTTGATCATTTTATGCCTCCACAGAGTTGGAAAATTAACTATAAGCAATTACGTAACCCGGACAAAAGTGATAATATATGCGATGTATAATAAATCGCTTCTAAACAAAACAAACTCGACCGTAAATCAAGTTAAATGGAAATTTGGAATAACAAAAACAATGACGTGACAATTCGCGTTTCCCCATCAATCACTTACATCCATCGAACCGAGATGATGTATGGTGCTGTCTAGAACTAAATATTATTTAGAAACGATAGTTGCGTGTTACGCGCTAGGTTATAAATAATAAGTAAACATAACTATTCTATGAACAGAAAGAGAAGATATATATTCAGTTTCAGGAAAAAGAAAATTTACTATGACTAGAATATGAATTTAAATTGTAATATAACGTTCGATAACATATTTCATAACAACATTACATAATGTAAAGAAATTATTCAAAATAATTTTTTAAAGAATACTTTCTGAATTTTTCATTAACATGATGATGGATATGGCAGGGAATTAGTGTTAGATGTACATGTTTTTACAGGATGACCAGTAGTGATGCAAACTGAGTTAATAAAGCATGCATTGGTAGGAATAACGAAGAAAGTTCTTATCTGTACCGGCTGGGTATGCCGGTGCGCCAGAATAGATCTTCAAAATTCCTTACACTCAAAGAAGTAAGCAGTAACACGGTCCAAAATGCAGTTTAATTAAGAGCTCCTTCTTTTTGATGTCTTTAAAATACTTATATCACTTATGTTCTTACAAAATGTAGTCTTAAAATGTAGATTGAGCGCTTTTCTACAATATTACAGTTTGTTTAACGATGCCACCATCTGGTCTATATGGACCAGGGCCACTAAAAGTCGATATTGAGGGAGTTGTTAAGAACCAAGAAATTTGGCTTAATGCCGAGGCTGAGGAGCCGCAATATATCTGCACCTTGCGACTTCCGACGCTTTTTAATTCGATTAAACAGAACGCGATGCAGGCACATTTCTTGAAAACGTTATGATAACAATCTTGATACAATCGTTTTTCCTATGGAATCCTTTTAGTGAAGCGATGTTTAAGTTGATTGTTTAGTTGTTTTCCATATTCGTAGGTAAGGAATGCAATTAACTAATTAGGAATTTTTTTAATTTTTTTTTTTTATATAATAGCGGGCAAACGAGCAGGCGTGTCACCGGTAAGCGGAGATTAACGCCGCCCATAGGCGTCCACTTTTCAAGAATACGCTTTTGAAGAAATTATTTAAATAATTGATTTGTTTGAATAATGCAACCAGCTGCAAGGGCTCGCGTCTTTTAAATATTATAAAGATTGTTTTGTGATATCATTAAAAGGCTACAAGCAATGCTACTAGGCCTTTCAGTGTCGTAATTCCAAAATACTTTCATGTTGATCATAATTAGCAACATTTCTATGACTTTCATTCTTCCATACATTATTTTTACTTTAGCAGGCGCTCTGACACAACAAATGAATTCCGCTCGTATAGATTCTTGGCTTATGCAAAGAAAAAAACGTATTGTACAGTCTCAGCGATGAAACATAAAAATATTTTATATAAAATCGTTAGCGAACTTCGATGGTCCATTAGCCTAATAGCAGAGCAGTGAAATGGCAAAAAGAGATTAATCTATGCACAGTCATCGCTTATCCCCAGTTTTATTAATTGATAGCATCAGTTCAATGGACTGCCCTGGAAATTTGTTTGTTTTGAAATGTGTTCATTAATCACATTTTGCTGAAAATGTAATACCAAGTAATTACTCCGTTGTCGACAAAGAGTCTTGTTATAGCTTTGTAGTCTCATTATAATACGTATAAATGTTTTTCATAGCAGAAAGTAGATTGGTATTTTGACAGATGACATCTGTATTCGTTGTTATACAAGAGAGATTATGAGTTCACCCTGAAGGCTAAATATAAAAGTGTCTCTATTTATATTATTAGATAAATTAGTCCATGTGCAGTGGAAATCTCGACCAGCGGTTTCAGAAAACATGTTATTAAGGTAGTTGGATTGAAAGATAAGGTCCATCTCCTCTACCTACGTAGGGTGATCACTTACTTTATTAAAATGATAATTTTTGAGACTTATAAGCTCATCACACTCGATTCGGTTATGGAAAGAAAAATGATGACGTTACGTCATCATATTTCATTTTTTTTAATCTTAACATTATGCGCAAACACTGATGAGCATCTTAAAATATCTCCGATACTCAGAAATGCATATTTTGTAAAAGCAGTGAGTTTGAAGAAACCAGAAGAGACAAATTATCATTTTTTACATAATTAACAAATAATATACAAATGAAATAAAGGAGTTAAACTATGAATATAAAAAACTTGAATATTAATTAACAAGAGATTAAATATGAAACTTAAAACAAACATTTAAATAAAGAAACGGATTAAATACAGTTACGTTACATTGCTAAAAGGTCCTCATAAAATACACGATCCGTTTCGGATTCCAGCACCCAACATCTGACTTTTGAAAAGTGTATGACGTTCTGATTTTATTGCGTTTGGCCAAGAAAACCGCAATCGCATAATTTTTCACGATAATATAACGGGCAGGCCTGGCAAGATATTGGTCGTTTGTATAATAAGTCGATAGCTATCGTCGTTCGATCCCTCCCTCAAATGTTGCAGAATTTGTTTTGGATACTGCTAGACTTAAGGCAATATTTATTCTTTGACGATTCTAACAATCACACATAACGTATATCGTCCCTAGTTTATATTGTCAATGAAAAACACACATATTCAAAACAACCAGTATACCAGTTTTGTCAATACGCTCTAGTTAAAAAAATATACCGAGGAATTTTAACATACATATTAAAAAGGAATTCTTCATATTTTATTGAAAAGCAACAGAACATTTTCATTTTCACGTGGAAATCCCTTTATTTCTTTCACGCGTATGTAATAACTCAGGCTATTCAACGAATCGAACGCTATATGAATTTCAATTGAATTGGATTATGGCAGATGAAAAAATCACCACGATAAATCTATATAAAATTCTTGACGCGCGATGAATAATGGTTCTCTTTAAATTTATTTAAGGTAAAAATAATCATTAAGTACGAGAAATGGAACATTAATCCTCAATGGCTTTCTTTTCTAAGTCATAAAACGTGACGTGATCCGATTTATAAAGCTCTCATAGCGACCTCCACCGGTTTCTTGCAAGGATTTTACTACAAATTGGTATTGGTTCCGTTATCTTACCTACAGCAAGTACTACGTTTTATATCATTTCTCAGGTATATACTAATTAATTTTACAATTATTCGGAGTGAACTCGGAGTGACAGTGAAATCTTATTAATAGATCCCGTTTTGTCCTTTAACAGATCCCTATAAAAGTATTTAAAATTTAGTCTTTGATTTCTTCAGACTTAAATATATAATTAATTTGTCGTCGTCGTCATCAGCCCATATATGTTCCCACTGTTGGGACACAGGCCTCCTATGAGGGTTCAGGCCATTATCCATCATGTTGGCCAAGTGCGGGTTGGCAGATGTCACATGTCGTTGAACTTTTGATTCTTTGACATGCCGGTTTCTTCACGATGTTTTCCTTCACCGTTTTAAGCAGTGGTGATGTTATTCACATGTGCAGACAAATTGAAAAATCAATTTATTTAGTGCATGCTCGCCCGGTCTCGAACCCCAACTTATCGATTTTGAAGTCCGAGGTTCTCACTACTGAGCCACCACTTTTTCTTTTTTTTTTATGTCATAGCGGGCAACTGAGCTGGTGGTTCGCCTGATGGTAAGCGATCACCACCGCCCATGAACATTCGCAAAGGTAGGGCCTCTGCGAATGCGCTGCCCGCTTTTTTGGGGTAAGGGAAAAGGAATGGATTAACGACTGGAAAGCAGAAATGGACTGGGACGGGTGAGGAAAAGGAAACGGGCCTCCGGCTCCCCCACTCACCGTACGAAACACAGTGGCATGCCACTATTTCACGCCGGTTTTCTGTGGGGGTGTGGTACTTCCCCGGTGCGAGCTGGCCCAATTCGTGCCGAAGCGTGCTCGACTCCAAACAAACAATAAAATGCTGCTTTTATACTACTATATAATTAATTTAATTTTGTATAATACTGTGATTAAATGTTAGAAAATATAATAATTACAAGTTTATGATGGTGGCCACAGAAAAATTACATTACTAATTATTTATAAATGGAAACTCGTCAACATCGTAAATAATTTTTTTATAATCGCGACAAAATTTTTAATTACATATTTTGTCAGAAATTTATTCAATCAGTAAGCTATGCTGTTTTTGTAATATTACTTGTTTTATTTATTTACCTGCTCATAATTATCCGGTCAATAACAATTTAATTATCAAAATTTCTATAACATTCATTTATTAAATAAGCAAATTTGAGGTCTAATACTCGTTAAGATTCAAAAAAGTTATTGCCAAGTACCTCCGTTTAAAGTAAATATGTAACCACGATTTCAATATTTCCCATCCATTCATACTAAGCCCACAATTTTCAATATACTATTTGTTTAACTGTTTCCATTCAAGGCGGTAACATTATGTACACCTCTTTCAGCCCAAGCCGGGTTTGACTTGTTTGCTTTCTTTTCACTCGATAAAACATTCAAAGAACGACCTCACATTGTTCACTCATACATACAAAGATTTGTCTACATCCGTGTGTCAATACTACAGCTAAGCGGATGTAAATTAGTCTGTTGTTTACTGTAAGCAAATAGGCGGTACGAATTGGCTAATGACAGGCTTAATTAAAGATGTATGAAATATATATTGCAACATACGTTTGTAAGCGAATTTAATTTATTTTTCCGTAAATTTAATATGACAGGCTAAGACATGACATTAACTAGAACGGAATTTTATTTTGTGATGAATGTAATTTGATATATGACTTTTCACATTCAATTTATAAATTTCGTGCTTTTATAATTCAAATAAATATTCATTTTATTGCTATCTAAATAAAAAAGTTGTATCAAAAGCTTATAAAGCTGTCATCTAAGATGTTTTACACCGTAACTATAATGAAAGCGATGTTAATATGAAATTACAACTTCAATATGATATTTTACATAGAACACGGCAACATTTCCTTCAGTTTTACATAGTTCCAGATGTCGTTCTAACTCCGCACGAATAGTTTATACTGGCCTCTTTCAGATGCAAATAATTTCGGAAAGCTTTCTCCTTTCCCTTTGTGAATAAGGAAATGTTTTCCTATCGTCATTACTATATTCTCAAAGAATCGTCGGAATCTACCTTTTTATGTCGATCACGGAATGTCTATAGAATCGAGTGAAACTTTTAAACAAAAGAAGTTAGGGGTGACAGGCTCGTGTAAACTTATTGAAAACGTTCCCGGCATAAATTCTGTTGCTATTGTGAACTTGTTAAGGTGGAGTTAAAATTACGTGGAATCTTCGGAGACGAACAAACGAGTTTACTAAATAAACTTTGATTTATTGGAGGGAGAATTTAATTTTTGACTTGTTATTTTGCGAGTTAAAGCTTGTGAATTTTGGAGTGAAAATTTGAAAATGTTTTTATTAAAATTTGTTGGCAAAATGTACGTTCTATAAAATAAGTATAATTTGAATATCAATACACAACGCTTCCATGAGTAAATATGTGGTTTTCTCAAAACTATTCGTAAATTAGTTAAATAAGCATAAAGCATTGGTATAAAGTTTCAGTTGGAAACCAACAGGCTGTTTTTTTCAAAATGTAATATTACTTATTCAATTTTAATACTAGTAATAGAAAACAAAATTTGTTCCTAACAAGCTGAAAATATCCTAGAAGCGCGTGAAAAACACTAGAATAAATAGCGCTTGCATTCCCTTTTCAACAACTCTTATCACCATTTTCATAACAAGAACGCGCTATAATAAAATAATAAATGTGGCGATGGACGTGATTATGTATTCGCTCTCACGTCCGGCGCCGGCCGCCGCGATGCTGAAATTGCGGTCATTGTTGTCCACAGAAATTTCTATACCCCATGTAATTCATATTCACCGACCGCTATAATTAATGAGTGCTAATTTAATATGAGTAAAACAGGAGGACGTTGTTTCGTGTTCTAAAATGATTTTCCGTATTTGCGTCCCTCAAAAATGTATGGGTATGCAATACCAGATAATAGATGTTTTTTATTGTATTTGTAACACATACACATATAGCAATAAGTATTACATAGTATTTTATACTTTATTATCTTTATTAAATACCTTAATAACTAATTGTTATTGCAATAATATGCGTTGACTGATAGTTATACCACAGATAACATTTTTTTTAATTATTGGCTATACTTCAATTATACACCTACTAAAAAACAAGTCAAGGTTACAAATTTTATTCCGAAAACCGAAATTATGTATAACCATACTAAATAACATAATACTAGCATATATATAGTATATACTAGCAGTCAAAAGTTCACAAAAGTATTGTTACAAACTGCTGTTTGTCACTATAGTTTATTTATTCAGAATATGAACTTACACATATTATTCCTTGATGCTGTTTCTAACAATAATTTTGTGAAGTGTTTGAAATATTTTCAAATATGTTTCAAAAATGAAATATATTAGAATGTTGTACGAATTTTTAAATTCTTATGCAAGAATGTGCTTAACTGAGATTACTGAACTGCACTTTACTGCTAATCTATACAATATCCGACTAACCATATTGTCCAACGTTAGCCAAGTTGATTAGTTCCGTGACTACACAACACATGAGTGTACCCAGGTGAAACATTACCAACATTAAACCTTTTCCGAATTAGGCCAATCGAACGATCTACCAGCTGAATTATTCGCAAACTCGAATTATCCAGCTCGTGCACTCCGATACTAAAATAAAGTGTGCCTCTTAAAGAATTCTTAACGTACCTTATTACCTAACTAAGGTTTATGTAATTTACGCGTTCCCAAAACTTGACTTCTGTTTGGAATTAATGACGCGAAGACTCCAATGTTGCCTTAATTCAACAGTTTTCTTTCTTAAAGGTGAACTAAGGCTTCATAGAGCAATAAAAGAGGGTGACTATCGATTAAGGGAAGTTTGGGGTACGGCACGTGTTGCGAATTCATTTGAAATTACTCTGAACTTGAAATGGTTTACGCAATTTGTATTAAAGTTGTTTGTAATGTCTAGCTTACATTACCACGTAGCGAACCTTGTTAAGCCGTATTTGCTTGATGTTGACCTCTCGATCGAGAGCGAGGTATTAGGTAACAAAGGCTCCCAAGAACCATTGAAGGGGTATGCAGACTAAGTAACTAGATATCAGGGCAGCGTACAAAGGCATGACTTGGTATCGAAATCTGTGAACGTTCTTTGTGATATTGAGTTATATGTGACGCGAAAGAAAATATAAAATTATAGAGTACTTCACTTTTGAAAGATTTAAAAAGGTATTTTAAGATTAATTTATGGAATTATATAAGAGTATTTTTCAAACATTAAATTATACTAATGTAGGTATAATATATGCAGTTTATGAGACATAAGACAAATATCTGCCTTATTTAACTCAGTGAAATAAGGATTCATTTAGTCAGGTTGATTAAGTATTGACAAGAGCTTTATAATTACAGAAATCAAAATTGTGAACGAAATCAAATTTTGTCGCCAATAATTGCTATATGCGAACATTTACAATTTATTGATATTATTATATTAGGGTCTTTCAAACGTGTTAATATATCATTCGGGATAAATTTAATGTTCATAATTAAAAGCGTGCTTTCTATGTTTTATAGTAATATCTTTGAAATAAAGTGAAAAGTTCCACTTTAGCCTCATGTTGCCACTTTTTAAGAGTGCTTGAATGGACATAAAAAGACACTTCGCAGGAAAGGAAGCCGAGCTTCACAATTAAAAAACCAAGCCTTGGTACTAACGAAAATTCTCGCATACTAAAAGGCTACAAATTAATTTATTTTTTAAGGTAAACTTTTCAGGCTTGCTTGTTGAAACGCTAAAAAGGGGCAATTAGGTGTCTTTGAGGTGGGCGTTTTAAATTATTGCATAAAATTCGCTTAATTATTTCATAATTAATTAGCGATTTGGGTTTAATTTAAATTAAATATTATGCAAAGTTTTATGTCATTTCACGTTTGCGATGCAATGGTATAAATAAGTGGTGGACAAAAGTTCTGAAATAATATTATTAGTAACATATACATATAAGTTCATGAAGTATTTGATAAAAGTACTCCATTATTCTACAAGACAATAAAATTATTTGACTTTTAGAATTTTGTATGGCTTTTTCCAATAACTTTACAAGTCAATATCTATTATAATTACTGCGCGCGTGCAATTAACATACATCAAAGAGTTTCGTCTAATGAGCCAAGAGACGGCGAAGGTGAAATTTTAATGAAATTGTACATCGAGCCGTTGTAATTACCACCTTTTCTCTCTAGCTACCTCTCAAGTTAATTAGCTCTGAATTAAAGGTAGTGCTGGTAATGATTTCATCTCTTTTATAGGAGAACTGAATGATGTTCTTCGGTGTTTTGTTTTCATTCGACCAACCATTTAATTTGGGAGACTTGTTAAGTATGTTTGTGCTATTTTTAGATAAAATAATTTTTCCCTTGATTTAAAAAAATGTATGCAGTTGTGTAGTTTGATTGTGCACGGCGAATTTCGACACATATTTAGAACCCTAAACTTACAAGACTTACCTCAAATTACTTATGGACAAAAATATAATTATACGATCATACATCAAATAAAAAAAAAAATGGTGTTTACAAATTATGATTTTTTGTTTCAATTTTTAAATCATATAAGATTATTTTCAAAGGGTACAATATTATTAATATTTAAATCTTAAGATAAGCTTCTTAGTTCCATAAATCTAAAGTTATAAGTAAAAAAATATTCATTTAAATCTCCTATACATAGGTACTATACTATATATACATCTATTTAAATGCAATTATAATATATTCAAAATGATAAAATGTGTCTTTTGTTCCAAACTCATTTCAAAAACAAACGAATTATTGACGTATACAAAATTAATTAGTGTCATAAATAAAAAAAATACAAAGGAAATATCCGGAGGCAATTTAATCAACTTTTGTTCCATTGTGTACAAAAATGCATGTGACATATACGGGCTATAAGTCATTCCGAGTGCTACCCCAATTGCTCTGAATTTATTATGAAATGCAATTTACTACGTTTTAATTATTACTGAAATTTCACAACGATTGTTTATCTACACTCCAGAGATATTGTTTCGCAGTAAAATTTTAGTATGGCCTTTAATTGAGGGAGGGACTTATAGTCGATACAATGTTGTTAGTTTTTCCGATTAAATTTTGTCTATTTTATTTAGTTCACAATAAAATATATAAATTGTGTAATTTGTAGAATTATGAATAACCAAATTAATCTGTTACAAATATCCTATCCCTTTCACGTTATTAGCAACAGAAAACGTCGCTATCATTTTGAGAATTTTATTGAAATCCCAACGATGTCTGCGGCATGCACCACTTGTAGTTAGATTGAATATTTCAATCCCTAACAAAAGTACATAAATACTTCGTATAGCCGCTGCAGCTCCGCAAAAGTTTTAAAAGCCCGGATGCAATTAAACGAGATACGAATCAAAATGAATTTTCAATCTATCCACGATTTCATTCACGTTGAAGTGAAATTTTGATAGCTCAATAATGAATGCATTTTCAGGCCTGTTTTTCTGCTTTTGTGAATTATAATGATCGGCGTTTAAAAATTGTACCTACCTGAGTTTGGCCCGCGGCTTTTGGAAATTGTTAGTTCTTGGTCAATTTTACATTAAACTATCAGGTTGTAATAACCTATACGTGTCGAAGTAGTGCTAAATAAAACCTTTATTGTTATATTTTATGTATATGTTTATTGTTATAGTTTATATGTTGAAGTATGTTCACATTTCATAATATATATATATATATATATATAATAATTGGAATCTCGGAATCGGCTCCAACGATTTTCATGAAATTTAGTATATAGGGGGTTTCGGGGGCGATAAATCGATCTAGCTAGGAATTTTTTTTAGAAAATGTCATATTCGTGTTTTATTCGTGTTTTTTTTCCTGACATCTATTGGTGAATAATATATTGGTGTACTATTTTGCTTCGTAGATAGCTGGACAACTGAAATAACACATAGGCACTTTTTATACCGATATTCCTACGGGATACGGACTTACGCGGTTTCAACCGCGGGTCACAGCTAGTGAGTTCTAATAAAAATAAAAGATGCCGTTGCAAACCGCTGCTTCACTTCAAATTATCCTCGCTGTATACAAACTATAAAGCCCATCCTTAATTGCATTAACCTTATCCTCAATAAAGGCTATCTCCATTTCTCTGATGATATTTGGCTCGAAATGGCTCAAAAGGCATCATTTGGTACAACGGTAACGATTTGTAACTGTTTTGGCTTTGCGAGCCGTGGTAATGAAGTTAGACACTTATATTTTAGCTCCGTGCCCACTTAATGTTTGCTAATGTTGGAAAGTTGAAGGTATAATTAGGTACATGAAAACGGAATATTATGCAGAGACTCGGTTTTGTTCATTATATCTAACGGTAATATAGGCATTTCCAACAGATGATTATAGTTGAAATTAAAAAATCTTTTATTTGATTTAAATGTTATTATTTAGGTGGTTTGCCTTTAGCCGTGACCGCACAGACAGGGCGGCTTGCTTATCGCCTAGGCGCTGGGTTCTAGAGCCTAGCGGCTTGAATTCTGGTTATTTGCTAGCTAACCACTAAATTCATAATGCGGCCGACACAGTCACCAACATTTCATATCATTTTTTTACTTAGCTACTAGAGCCTAGATACTTACTAGCTAGGCTCTAGTCGATAAGCACGTCTAAGCGGCCACAGCCTAAATTTTTTTTCGGACTACCATTGTTTGCTTATTTTAAACGTTTTATCTTTATATGGTATCAGTGTATAGTTTAACTTTATTTTATCAACCAATAAGACTTCTCTTCATTCTTTCAAATCACGTAGAAGTATTCGGTACCGAGATACGGCTGTTATTCGACCATAGGATTTTCGCAAGTACTCTTTCAATCTTAATCTTCTTTATTAGCGCAGTTGAAGATCAAGCTAATGAATATTTATTTCAGTTATAGCACCCCGCTCTTAATAGTGGTGGAGAGTAGGGCTCCTGGGAAATTACACGTAAAAGAAAATGTGATAGCTGGCCGTGTGTCTAATGGTTAGCAAGTTATAAGCGACGAAATGGTTTTGTAATATTTGTAAATAAAGAAATTATACGTATTAAATATAACGTTTATAATCATCTATGCTTTGAACAAAAGAAAGGTCACAAATTTTCTTCCCTTTCCGTTATTTCTTCTGTTTTGTTGTGAATAATCTGACTAAAGAAAACGGATAACGGATCGGATCGGATCGGATCGGATCGGATAAACGGATAGGGATCTTGAATGGGTTCAGAAAATTCTATTTAAATTTGATAATTGGGAAACCCTTTATTACATAAAAAACACAAAAAATAAATATCTCACCGATGATCTTGTACAATATCCATTAGATATAGATAATTTTTCCACCCTCAAGCTGGCTGGCGTTAGGGAAATTTCTTATATTGGTTTAAAATTGGACAATTAAGTAAGAAATCGCTGTGAATCATGAACAGGATCATAAAGATTGTTGTTAAACTGGGATAATACCATTTTGCAATTGTTTAAAATACCCGTAATCTTCATTTAGGGATGTACACAAAAAATTTATTATTATTGCATTTTACATTATATCCGCTTCAGTATATTACTTGCATCTATTCATCGCTTTATGATTAAATCTGTGGTCACCCTCCTTTTCCAATTAATCCACAAGTCAAGTGGGATCGCCGTTTTTATTGTCGGAAATCGGTTTGCAAAGCAAATTCCTTGCCGAATTACTAACATAAATTCTCGTAGCAGAAACAAGAAAAATGTGGCGCTTAATATTTATAACTATGTACCATGGAACAATACTCATTAATTCTGGTTAATATTTATGTGCCAATGGTTCGGTTTTTCTTATAAGTACCAAATGACTCAAGGTTAAATGCATGTTGCTTGAAGCAATCTTATATTCATTGAATGATGTTACGTCTTATAAATGTATTAGCTTTTTCACAAAAATATGATGACCGTCGTGTCGTTAAGACGTTGATTATTATAATTTAGACGAAAGAGTCTTTTAGATCTTTTACAGAATTTAAAACTTGTTTTCAATGTTGGTTATTCATTACTTTTATTTCTGTTTCCCTTAATTTACGTATTTGTAGATAAATTTGTTTTACACGACATTACCACCACTATTCATATTTCATTATCTATAGGCTAAAAGTATGAGTATAACATTTGCATTAGTTAAATAAATTTGCCCTAAAACTGCCAACAAAGATTCCAAAGTTCGTCTTCATTTCAATGTTTTCAATTACGGTTACAGCCGAGCTCAGTAAAAGGGGTGAAACAGTTCTGCTAATGGTTTTCAGATCAATGCTAGCACTACTCTGTAACCCCAGGTTGAAAGGAGGTAATTTATCTAGTTCTTACGTCTATTTGAATAAGATGAACGACACCGGTTTTAACAGTAAGTATGTAGTTTAACAGAAGGATACATTATTTACATGAGTAGTATTTTGTTTCCTTTTTTGGAAAGAATTATTAGTAAATTCTTGTAAAGTTATTGATATCATACTATGGATGGAGAATAGTGTATCTAAAGACATATGAATTGTTAAGTATCATTGATTTGATCTTTTAGTCATTTATTGTTGAGTTTGCCGGAATCAGACATTTTCATAATGGCTATAACGTAATTTTAATTGTAATGCCAATTTATAAAATGAATTCTCTATATTATGCAAAAAAAACATACAGATAAAAGTAGTAGGTACAAAAAAAATAATCAATAGCACGACAGGCGGTCTTATCTTCTAAGCAGCGATCTCTTCCACACAACTTGGTGGACAAGGGTAAGAACTGTATATTTATGAAACACGGCAGGACAAGAAATAAAAAATTAAAACAAATTGTGATAAAAATTCAAGTCACTAATGATGGGTTACTATAACGCTGGATATTACAAACGATAATTCATATTAATTTTCAAAAGACAAATACACTATTCTACGAGGCGACTAATCAGTAGTTCATTTTCACATAAATTACCATCAATTTTAGAACACCGCATAGCACTTACAGTCTTCAATACATGAATATTGAATACATAATATGCGAGGTTGGCACATGTAATCAATAGTTTCCCTCACCCAAAGACAGTACCTATATGATGGATTAATAAAGGCACATTATGCACATAATAAGTAGGCTGTATACAAAATTTACATAAAGTTTAACACATCACCTGTACAAGAAGATGGATCACCGCTATTCATTGAGGCGTGGATTGAAAGCTAAGCCAAGCTCGTTCATCAACCCATATGTAACATTAGTTTGCAGGATATGAAAGTATGTTACTATAAAAGTGTGGCAAGTTGAGTTTCTTTGAGAAATCAAAGTGGAATGACGGCCGTTTCTTGTTAGGTTGAATTGCGGTATACAGTGTTATGTTTGTTCGTTCACAATCAAATTTTCAAATTGCAAAATTGTTTTAAAAATCCTTGCTTCATTCAACACATTTACTTTGCTCATAAATATTGTGTATAGTGGTAGTCGAGCATGCTTCGGCACGAATTGGGCCAGCTCGCACCGGGGAAGTACACACACACAGAAAACCGGCATGAAATAATAGCTCAGAGGTCTGAACCTCTGCGAATGTTCATGGGCGGTGGTGATTGTTTACCATCAGGCGAACCACCAGCTCAGTTGCCCGCTATGACATAAAAAAAATATATATTAATATATATAGACATAAATATTACTCAATACACTTCAACTTGACTAATTAATCGACTTTGTAAATATGAATTATATTTAAATATTATCTAACTATTACTCGGTAGTAATACACCTTGCGTTAAAAAAGAAAAATTACATAAATATTTGACCGAGTTGCACACTCAGTAAAATCGTTATATATTTTCTTCGATTATGAGAAGAAAGATGTAATAGGTATTTCTCTGAAATGCAAATGAAAAGACGAACCACATAACCTATATAATAAACTACAATTCCCAGAGACCTTTACGTCATCAAAATTATTCCTACATCACTAAATTTAATATCATAAAAAGCAATCAATAATCACGACCATTGTTAATATTATTTCTAAACTCAATTGGATTTACAATTTCCTGTTATAAATTGTACTAATACCATCCACCACAAATCGAATAATGTCCAAACCGTAATGGCGTACGGGCTGATTTAATTTCATTAGCTATTTTATTGTAGCGACCGCAAACACTTCATGATGTTGCCTGCATTGTCACACCACATTATGCACGGATATATTTTATTATCCAGTTTAATAAGCCATTGGAGGACGTAAAATATCATTTGCAATAAGGCTGCGGTCCATTTTGTGGAAGTACTGTAATTAAAAATTGTTAATTAATGTTAATTGTGAATGAGTCATTGTTAATAGTGATATCGTCGTTTGTGTGATATTTCTGAAAATATAACTGTTTGAATGTGATGTTTGTCATTAACGCAGTATTTATTGTTATAAGGCGTTATGATTGCCATTATTATGGATGTTATTAGACTAACTACACTATAACAAAGTATTTTCTGTGACCATAGGTAACTGAAAATAAACATAACTGCAAATATGTTGAAATAAATTACGAAGCGCAAGCAATTCGTGAAGCAGTCACCATATGTATAATATTTGAATTTAACATAAATATTAAGCATAGACATGGGAATATTTATTTTGAACAGCGATGCATATCCATTGCTTAGTCGAGTTCGAAATATGGAGTACTTATAAATTTTCAACGTTTTATGTATCCTCCTGTCTTTTAAAACATATTTAATACAAAATGTTTGAACGTGTGTCATGGGAGAATATTTTTAGAGTTAAACATAACTATCGATATCTATATTTTTTCATTGATTCTGCGAGCAAAGTCGTGTGCGAAAGCTATATACTATATAGTTAATTATAAATGATGAATGAATATTAATAGTAAAAGATCACAAAGCAGTATATGGAACTCTTCGCCATTCAAGACGAGATAATTAAAATTTATTGATTTAAACGAAAAAAAGAACCATTCGTCTTTTCGAATGTTTATCATCAAATAATAATCTAAGGAAATTAACATTTTAATGTTAGTAAATATGGGAAAATAAAGGAATTTTAATTAAATCCAATTACTTAATGATCACCGGTGAAGGCGGGAGTATAAATCTTTAATGCAATCCAAATTCAATTACTACGGTTTACTTTACGTAATGGGCGGCCCTTTGTCGCTGCGAGTTGATTTAATTCGTGTTCGTTTGGACATAGAATTGTAGCAATTGAGTGGACTTTAAAATCATTCGTGTAAGGATCGGTAAAATCAACTTCTCGAGGAATCTGCAGAATATATCCTCTGTAATCCTACTCCTAATATTATAAATGCGAAATTTTGTAAGGATGTGTGTGTGTTTGTTGCTCTTTCACGCAAAAACCACTGAAACGATTGCCATGAAATTTGGTACGTAGACAGGTGGACAACTGGAATAATATTATGTAGGCAACTTTTTAT
This sequence comes from Zerene cesonia, assembly GCF_012273895.1. Classification (NCBI taxonomy): domain Eukaryota; kingdom Metazoa; phylum Arthropoda; class Insecta; order Lepidoptera; family Pieridae; genus Zerene; species Zerene cesonia. The sequence continues at coordinate 3,459,914 of NC_052104.1, forward strand.
CCCGATATTCCTACGTGGTACGGACTTACGCGGGTGAAACCGCGGGGCGCAGCTAGTGTAGGAGATATATCTAAGTTATAGAGCCCATTTCTACAGAAACAACGCTCATTGTACTTGAGCAAACAAAAAAGTACAACAGTTTGATGAAAAGAACAGCAATTAGTACGTTAATTTCTTACTAGCACAATAATGTCTTGTTTAATTGCTCTCTAGTATTAGGAATCTAATATATAACAAAACCTGACAGCTATTTCTAGTGATCTTAGTTGGCGTAGCTTTCAATATCACAAATGTATGCATGATGTAAGGTATGATGAGAATTTAATATTTTCGATAATTATTTCTTAACACTATAAATATCTTACAATTTATTTCTATATAAATACTTGCTATTGCGTGAGGAAACCGGCATGCCGGAGAATAAAAAATTCGACGACATGTGACATCTACCAATCTGCAGTTGGCCAGCGTGGTGGATTATGGCTGTGTCCCAGCAGTGGAAACATATATGGATATGTTTTCACTGCTGGGATCATCATCAGCCCATGCTGATGATGATGACTTGCTACGACGGTCACAAATAAAATAGTTGTAGTAAGGAGTAGCTTATAGTCTTTCCCAAGGTCTGGACTTAAACCTAATTGTTCTAAAAAGCATGGTAGGTCCTTTCCCAAGTTCAGCTCCATCTTTATATCAAATTTCATCAAAATCGGTTTTACAATAACGAACTTTCATCCCCTATTTCAACCCCTGGTACCCTTTTTTCGCGATAAAAACAGTCTATGTCCATTCTTGGGTATTAAAATATCTCCATACCAAATTTCATGCAAATTGGTTCACTGGTTTAGGCGTGATAAAGTAACAGACATACAGAGTTACTTTCACATTTATAATATTAGTATGGATGAACAATTTGGTAGTTTGTGGAATAAATGCGATACAATGTTTGCTAATTAAAAAAAAATATAGTTTTAGTATATATATACTACTTTTTTATTTAATATATTCATTATTTTGATCTACTACATCTATTTATTGTTATAGTAGTGTCAACAATAAATTATTGTTACACATGAATATTATTGTTGTGGTTTATTCCAAGCAGCTTAAAACTTTGTATGAATTCAGATGTCACGTCTACTTACCTCTTTTCGGGGGAGGGCCAATCAAAAACTCACCCAAAAATTGTTTACATTAACTTGTCCAAGTTCGGTTAATTTGTGCGCATATTTGGTCGAAGCGGGAGACTTCGGGAATAACATTGTGGCAAAATGAGATTTGTTTTATCTTCCATACGAAAAGTTTTTCCGAGACCGTGTTCCAACACGTTCGCAACACAAACAAGAGATATAAGCGGTCGAAAATTGCGTCTCTTTATTACGAGGGTAAGCGGGTTTCCTGAACTTTCTTTTATGAAATCTCCGCGACGGCTATTTAAATAAGACTATCTTGGTACTGTAGCTGAGTGTCGACTGTAGTAAAGTAATAGATTTAAATTTTAATTTGTTTCATAATGAAAGCTAGCTAGCGAGATTTTTTATACTCGTTAGTTCGCTGAATCGCTTTCTTTTTGGAAATACAAGATAAGTGAGTCTAGAGCAATAAAACTGCTATATACGTTTATACGTACCTAGATCACCGTCATACATTATGTGAAGTTTTAACTCTGAAAAGGACTGAGAAGACGAGCGACAAGGCCGAGTAAAAATAAGGTTTTACCTATACATAAGGAATAAATATCACAAATTAAGATGATAGACTCGTGAAAAAGTACTAATTTTCGGCCATGAACATTTATAATTTCATTACAACGTTTCGCGATAAAGTTGCCGTGAAATATCATAATTGATATAATTAATCTAATAAAATAATCGGAATTATTAAACTCGCCAAGTAACATCAACAGTTTTATAACTTCTTTATTACTTCGAAACTCGATTTACTGAGAAAAATGGTCCAAGTTTACTAGTTCTAGATGAATGGAGCTTAAATCTTATTAGCGATATTACGTTAAACGCTGTTTTCCCTTGGCTCTGTCTTGCTATATTTTATAAGAAATTGTATTTACTTTTGTTTCAGTGTATTATGGCACAGAAATGCAATCATCAACCATACTAGCTAGCGAAGTGTACTAACGAAGAAATATCTTGTTACCGTATTTAAATAAGAGATAAATATCCTACATGTTACACGGGCATAAAACATCTAATTTAGTTTTTAGTCACAATTCGAAGACGTGTGATTGAAATATGTTTATATGTCAGTGGGTATTCATTCCTTTATGCACGTTAGTAATGTATGGAATTTTTCCTTTCACAGAGTACTGAATTCAATTAATTCTACCATACATATAGAAATCAGAAAGGGTATTACTTATCTGTGCGAAAAAACAAATTGTGAGGTACGTAGGTATTCTGTATTTGTTAACTTTGCATGGAGGGTACATTAAACTATTTGTAATTTGTACGCGCGCCCTTTTTGTCTTTCTCTTGGAAATAAAACGTGGCACCAAACAGTTCGTTTTACTAACTCCCGAAATATCACATTGGCGACGAGGATTGAACAAAATTTACGCATTTAAATTATCAAGAAGAAAAGTGGTTTATATAATATGTCGATTGGTAAGATATCGGAATTTAATGTACATCAAAATGATTGGACTTTGTACGTGGAACGTTTGGAACAATATTTCATCGTAAATAAAATACCAAAAGATTTGTGCCCACCTCAATTACGATTATAGGCACGGAAAGTTACGAATTACTTGTCAATTTATGTACACCGGTCAGACCGAAAGATAAAAAGTATCGTGAAATATCCAAGCGAAAGCCAAGCCAACTCGCGGAAAGATATAAGTTTCATCAACGGAAGCAAAAATATAATGAAACCATTTCGGAGTACGTAGCGGTGCTAAAGAAAATGTCGAAGATATGTGAATATGGTACGCGGTTAAAGGAAAGTTTGAGACATAGATTGGTGTGTGGATTAGCCAGCGAGGTTATCCGCCAGCGTTTATTTGCGGAAAGTAACCTCGACTTTAGCAAGACATGCAAAATTGTAGTGAGTATAGAAGCTGCGGAAAGAGAAGTAGTAGAAGGCGGATCGAGTTTGGTTCAAATCGACTCATGGCGGATTGTCAATTAATGAGGACCGAGTCACGTCATTACAATAACTACAAGGAGGATATTGAGAAAGTTGCTGGTGTGGCCCGTGTGGTGGAGAGCGCGGGGCAGCGTCGAGCATCGATCGATGGGTCGGGGCCTCGTCACGCGGGTTCCATGTAATGGAGGCTACAGCTCATCCCATCGGGTCCGGGCGGCGCCTGGCCCGTCGTCATGCAAGGAAAAAATTTAAGCGGTACGTTTGCCGCATTTGCAACAAACCGTGTAATATAAGATTGAAATACTATACTGGTGAAGTTGTATGTATGTTCACTAGGGGTCATAAGACTTACAGTTAAATATAGAAACATGTGTAAAGTCATAGATTTGTACGTAATCGATACTGGAAAAACAATGTTATTGGATCAATGATGCCCGAATTAAAAATACAATCCGTTGTAAATTACGATGTTGCAATTAATTTTAACAAGTTTAATTTAACTGATTTCAGCGCCAGTTATTGTAACGTTTTCGCGGAGGGTTTGGGCCGCTTTACCGGCGGCAAAGTGAGCATTCATGTGAGGGACGGCGCGAGGCCTGTGTTCCTGCGCGCGTGGCCGCTCGCGGGTGCGGGTGGAGCGCGCGCTCGACCAGCTGGTGGCAGACGGTAGGATGGTAACATTAGAATTATACTAATTATATTGAATTAAGTGATCGAGGTTGACCGTTATCCTTTACCGAGGGTCGAAGATTTATTAATTAAATTAAAAGGGGATAAGAGATTTGATAAAATTGATTTGTCGCAGGCCTATGCACAATTTGAGTTAGACGATTCTCTTTTTTTTTTCTTGAAGATATAAAATGTTTTACAACTGGAGATAATATTCTTATGACGAATTTAAGCCTTATTTTCAAAGACGTATGGAGTTATATGTTGAATCGGGTTGCGTTATGTAGGGTTACCGCGTAATCGTTCCTCGTGAATTACAATCAATTGCATACCAGCCATATGGGCATAGTTAAGATAAAGTCATTAGCGCGTAGTTATGAATGGTGGCCGGGCATAGTCATCAGATCAGGGGCCACCACCACCATGACAAACCTTTTCTACGGCATATCACCCGGCGTCTAACGGTGCGGCTAAGATGGCGGTAAGATCTTGAAAGCAGGCTATTAAAAAAGCGTTTAAAGATAACTTAGACGTGGATGCGGCGTTGCAAACTTTTTTCTTACATTATCGTAACTCTGAGCATAGTACTACAGGAGAAACACCAGCAATGTTATTGCAAAAGAGGCCACTGCGATCTCGGTGGTTATTCGTTGTTAAAGGATAATGGTCAGTCCTTGGTCAGACATGTAGATGGTGCGTCGTCTGCCGCACACTTCTAATATTATCGGTTCAAGCGAAAAAGATCAGCAATCGGCCGGGGAAGAGGATACGGAAAGCGATATCGAAATAGGGAACGAGTCTCAAATTTTATAAAAGGAGAAATAGATAATTGAGCCGGGCGTAGGTTCAAGTGAACTTATAGCATCAGTTCCACCAAAAGCTCCCAGCCCAAAGCGAATTCGTAAACCAGTATTTTACCCCTTATCTATTTAATATTAATGACGTAATATATGATGAAAATCTAATAATGATTTTAATGGTAACAACTTTTATTTAACTGATTCGTTTAAATCATAAAAACTGACACAGAATAATAATAAATAAATTATTTTTATCGTAACAGACGTTCCTATCAAATACTTATAATTGGATGATTTTCTATTACTATGTAGTTGTACTTAGTAGTTAGTAGTTAATAGTTGATTCTTAGAGGATCAATATGTAAATAGTGAAGTTCTATTGAAGTTATGTTACGGTTCAAAGGCGTCACATGTATGTTGTTTCAAATATAATTTCTGAACTTTTGCCTGGGGTCGTATAAATTACCATAAATACGAAGTTGGTATATTTGTTTGATTCCTCGTATTTTTCTATGATAGAGTGGTAAAGTTTGTGTATTTACATTTAGATACTGGTTGGCTTTTGTTCGTGAAAACTTTTTGACGTTAAAATAATAGAATATGTTAATTGCTTGTAATACATTTTAATGTAAGATCAATGATTAGCTTCACACGAAATATACGAATGTCTGGACTCATGTATGGAAAGAAACATTTGCAAATATCATCACACGCTAGTAGGTTAACGTATTCGTGTGAGAATGAGTGAGCGGCATTCGAATCGATTAACTATTCTGCTAATATTTTAAATGCGAAAGTAACTCTGTCTGTGTGTCTGTCTGTCTGTTACGCTTTCATGCCTAAACCACTGAACCATTTTTTTTTGTAATTTGGTATGAAGGTAGAACTGAACTTGGGAAATGACATAGGATAATTTTCATCGCGAAAAAAATGGTAGGAGTTGGAATAGGGAGATGAAAGCGATATAACCGAATTCGACGCGGGCGAAGTCGCGGGCGGAATGCTAGTTTTAAATAGTTTGCCTTTTATTCATTAGGAATCGAAATTTATTAATTTATACATACCTTATCATATCATAGATAAATAAGTAATTGAGAGATGTCATAAAAACATGGCCATCGAAAAAGATTCTCTAATGTATTGTTAGGTTTTTATTTTGTACAAAGAAAAAAGGTTCGTATTTAATGAGCATAACAGATGCTTTTAAGCCTATTTTTGTATAAGGATGTTTTGAAGTAACACTGTCATTACAAAGCATTATTTTATAAAACTCTGTCGCTCGATTTTAATTCAAATCGTTATTTGTATTCAACGAAAATACCTCGAAACTTTTTCACCAATTCGTTCAATCCAATTAAGATGGTAAAAGATAAACCACGAATTTTTCCCAACTCAAATATAATTTTCACGTTTTTTTTTTTCACCTGACAAACCTTTTTAAGCTTAAATTTTAAGTGAGTTAATTTATCAAATAATATGTTTTTTATTAATTACTGTAATAAGTTACAAGTACATACATCAATTGAAGATATAAAGAAAATACGTTTATTATGATACAAAAACAAAGAGAAAAGATAACAAAGACAAAGGTGACTTACAGAGATACTTAAAATATATATATGCCTTATACTCAGAGTAAAACTGATTTTCAGTGCATGCCTTATGTCTTATTGACATGTGGATGTGTTCATGCTCAAACTAAAAAACCAAATTGATTGTCATATACAATACTAGCTTTCCACAAAGTATCTATACTATCCTTTCCCAAGTTCACTTCTATTTTCATACCGAATTTCATCAAAATCGGTTCAGTGGTTTAGGCGTGAAAGCATTGCAATAATAGCAAGAAATTAGCAAGCATTTCTAATATTAGTAGGGATTGCTACTTTTTATAAGCTTTAAGTTTATTTACTCAGCGTATACACCTTGATATATAGTTTGCAATAAGAGAAATGAATTACTTGAATGATTCGATTGAAATACTATGCCACTCATAAAAAAAACGAGTTAGTTTGAATTGAGAACCTTCTTAATTTTTTGGAATGTTGTTTAAAAATAATGCGTATGCCTATCTTGTTTTGGCGCCTAAACCTTACCACCGATTTGAATTTAAAAACAATTTTTTCTAAAACTTCTAAGGAGGATTATTGAAGACCCAGGGTTAAAACTGATTTCTTTTGAAACATCCACCTATGGGGTTCAAATCTATGTAAAGAAATATGAATCGCTGAATGTGTTTGTAAGCGTAAAGATCGAAAATGGCTCCACTAATTCGGGATTTTTTTTAACGTTTTTATTGAGAAAACCGTTCCACGACTGAAGCTGGGGCAGATCGCTTGTATGTGATAAAAGTATTGACTGTTTCCCGCCTGTAACCAAAAAGGATGAAAAGTGTTATTTATTTATTCAACTTTTTGACAAATTTGGAATATACATATAAGTTTCAAGTTATGCAATTTGACCAAACGGGTTTCTGTTTTTATAATAATTATTTTAATAGTGTTGTTGTGATAGAAATGTTGTTGTAAAAATACTAGTTGTATACTGCTCCTTAACTGTTTTATCTTAATTACGTCGGAAATCCAACATGAAACGAACAAGTAGGAATAATCACACGCCGACGTCAACTGAATCATAATTAGACGACAACATAGTGTGGTTTCTTTCATAATCGACTGGATTTACCTCCGTTGATAATTGTTTTAATTTTATCATGTCACTGTTTGCGGGATATTATCATTTATCTTGAATCATATAAGTGATCACATGATTCATTTTCATTGGCAATTTAATTTAATGAAAAATGAGTCGTATCTCTATAGTCATTATCCAATAAAATATATATCTATTAGTATAGAGAAGAGCCGGCAAGAAACTCTGTTATTGACCTTTTAAAATCAATTTTACATTTTAATTCTACATATGTAACATAACAGTGATGCCAAAGAACTATCCTGTGGTATTAAACAGCATTGCGCAATACGATTATAGAATACCGTGCTACCACAGATAACATAATAATATTATCTGTGGTAGCACGGTCGAATATGTACACCAAATATAGTGAGGAATGTAAAGCATAGCTGCGTTATATCATTAAATATATTCACAATCTCTCTAATGAATACTATTGTCAGCTCGGGAATCGTGTTACTGTGTCCTCGTTAAAACACGACAATAGCAACGTCGCGTTGAGACCAATTATACCATTCCTTTTGGTCACGCTCCGGTGACTCCCTTTGATGTATATTTATTGAAAAAAAAAACTTATTTTATAAAGCGTATTTCGTTATCTGCTTTGTTTGTAATGACGTATTCGTTTGGGTGAGTGGTTGTCACATGTTGTGCAGAGCGTTATTTTTTATAGTAGCATATTGTATGAAATTTTAATAGAATTTATAATCATTATAAAGGTAGATAAAACGAATACTATAGTAAAAAAGCAATACGCTTATAGAATCAACTGCAGTGTTTCACATGATCTTATACAGAGTATACGTAAGGAAATTGTGTAATCCTGGCGATCCTAATCAAGATAATAAGACAATCTAATGATATCATTGTTGTTGTCACTGATCCTTGATAAGTGAAGAAAGTTTAAATTAAATCTGTCGTGTCGTGTCGGGCAGGTGAAGCTCACCAAAAATGTCTGTAAAGGAAACCTTGTTTCCTGAACACATTATTTGATATGCTTGGTATATCAGTTCTTTGCCCATATTAATGTTTCAAACCTACGGGTAAAATCGAAGAAAGGGATTTTACAAAGATACAAACTAGGGTACAATCCCTATTTAATCCATTAGTAGGTAGGCTGTCTATAAGATGTGGGTTCGTACCGAATATTCGTAAATACTTAGTAGTAGAGGTAGCCTAGTTAACATATAATATAATAGAACATTTACATACTGAATAGAACATAAAATATTGCGTGTTTTTAACTTGGGATGAAACGTGACAATGTTAACCTGATATAACTTTTATAACAACTAACGTAACCCGAACAAATTCAAATGTATTTTGTTAGGTAAGTTGTTCCCGATATCAAACACGTGTATTCCAACTCGCACAGCTATAATTATTAAATGAAATTGTGCAAAAACGCGAGAGGAACCAGTGAGTGCTGCAAAACTTTTATTGAACTGCTAGTTCGGGTGAACTAATGTTAACTTCAAGTGTTTTGACAACGTAAACGTTGTTTGATATGTTATTTTCATAAATTTCGTTTTTGTCCATGAAACTCGTGTTTTGCATGTTTCTATATAAGAAATTTACTATTTGAAACACATTTGTAAATTGCAGAATTGTTGTTTGCTAGGAAGGGAATCTGTAAGTGCTTTGTTTAAAAATCCATTGTGTTTGTATATGGTCACATATATATAGTGTATGTTTTATACATAATGAAACATTGAATGATTTTGCTTACTTTATTTCAAGGTTATTAATAAAATATAAACAGCAAACAAAGAAAGATAAAAAACATAATTTATTTCAAGAGGACTGGAATAAAACGGAATTCCGGCGTTTCATTTTTGCCGGTAGTATATTAGTTAACCCGCAACCTCTCGTATCGCTCTCATTTAACATACGAGTGTGAAATTTAAACTTTAAAAGTACTGTCGTATTTTATGTGGAGCGCTTTCAGTATTGCCAGACTTGGGTTGGGAATTTAATAGCGCGGCTGCAATTATAGCTATAACATTGAACTACGCGTCGCTGTGTTTTGTTATTTAGAATAAATAGCAATTTCCTGTGAGTGTTTGTAGAAAACTTAAATTTATTAATTTTTTGTACACCTAACTGTTAAAAGTGTAAAATGGGAATAGATAGGTAAATCATATTCATCTTACAATAATTTTTAACATTCTCATAATACCAAATAAGAAATGGTATATTAATAGAAATAAAACAGACAAATTAAAATTTATTCATTTTATTCAATAGAAAGAACTTACTAAACAAACACACTCGTGTTTTATTGGCCAAGATGTCCCTAAGTATCCACAACAATAAAACGGGAATGCTTGGCCAGCCTCATAATAGACTTGAAGATTTAAGGTTTTCCGTCCCTACTATGTTTATTAGCCTTGCTTTCATTGCAATAAACGAGATAAATACTGTTTATAGCTTTCATTTATTATTGACAGACTAGAGGACGGTAAGCAAAAACAAAATAAACAAATACATGTAACGCCGATTCAGAAATATGTGCAGAAAGCTTCAATCAAGTCAAATTTTACATACCTTACAAGAACTAAATGTATGGTATATTTTAAAACTCAACTCGAATTCCACAACGTTCGGTCGGAATTACAATTATTGGGAAGGTCGGAACACAATTATCATCTTCAAATATTCGTACATTTTATTATTCTCTTTGTTCTAATGTTCTCCAATAATTCAGCCAGTTATTTCTACGCTACATAATTAAGTCGCATCATATAGGCGGTGAAATGTGAGAGTAGACGAGTTAAATGACTGGTGTGGCTAATTAGGTCTCCGAGCGCAATTAGGCGACTTCTCGACGGAGATAAAACCACAATAGTGATGCAGATGCATTCGCTTCATTTTGTTTTACGTCAACAGATTAAGTTAAGGAGAACATTTTAAACACTCGCTCTGGCTTTTAACTCAAAAGGGAAATGTTTTAATTGCATGCAATTTAAGACGTTCACTTGTTTTAGTGTATTGTCGTTGACAATCTGTTTTATTTTCATGCTGAGATGTTGTTAGTTGTTTGGAATATACAATTCTGAAATATCGCTGTTATAATAACAGTGATACATTTTAATGATCGTTTTCCATGGGTATCAGTTTGTTGGTATAAATAAGGCGGTTGTAGAAGGTTCATAATAAATTTATTTGCTATGGAACTATATATGAAATGTTATGTGAATCAGGATGGATAGACAATTCTTTATTATTAAATAACTTTCTTTTTGAGATATGACCCATTCTAGGTCGTCTCTCAGGTCTAAAACTATCTTAGTACCAATAGTCATCCAAATTGGTTTAAGCGTAAAGAAGAGATAGACAAACAGACAGACGGATAGACAGAGTAACTTTTGCATTTACAATATTAAGTAGGAATCTATTTAGGTCACAATATCTTAATATTGTGACCTAAATAGATTACCTGCTTAATATTCTTATATATAACTTCGAACGAACAAACACCATGTATTGTATGTAATTTATAATAAACAATTATTTATGGAACAAGTAAAATGTGAAAATATGGAACAAGTAACTCTCAATAACAACCTATTTAAACCCTAAAAAAGACCAAAAAACATTATTTTAATAAACATAAATTATATGAATATTGTATGAAATAATATGTAACATCGAAATAATGTGTTGAATTACGATTCATGCTTTTACCCGTGAGCAATTAAGGAGCTTTTAATTTTAAATGTAATATTATTGATATATTATTATTAACAGCAAAAGGTAATTTCAGAACTAAATGCATGTAAATAAAATCACCAAACGTAATATATGGCATAATGACGTTAGTTTAAAAATTAATGACTTCATTCGATGATGAACTGAAAAGCCAATCAGTTTTATGTAAGTTACTAATTGAGTTTGTTACTTCTGCTAGCTGGATCTACTAAAAAGTTCAATGGAGAGTAAATTATATCATTAATTTATACAAATGTAAGCGTTAATAAAAGTTTCTTATTGAGGTTATGTTAATTATAGGAGCCGGGAGGTTGGAGTTGGGTAAGAGGGAGCCACTGAATGCTGGAAGACTTTGGTCTTTATTCAGCATTAGATATTATTGAAGATTGAAGAAGACTCAAAGTATGTTGCATGTTTATTGATTTTGTGAGTTTTACTTTATAACTAAATTAAAGCGAAAACATGACAAAGTCGACATGGAAATATAATGGTCTATTCATAATGACGGTAGAACATGTTAAAACAGTGTGGAATTCATAACTAGTTGCTTGCCCAAATTCCGTTTGGAATTTAATTTAATGTAACGTGAAAAAATTACTGATTATCTTGCCTTTTTTACAACATTTTCAAAATTGCTTAAACAGTTTTTGAGCTTATCCATTTAGACACTCAAATTGCTCCTATTTAATGTAATTGTAATTGTATGTGTAATTGCTTAATTTGAACAATTCTCATTAGAAATACAATAAATTCCATAATTATAAAACAAAAGATAATACTTCTTAGTACATAGTTTCTGCGCATAGTTCCCGTAAGTTGCTCAGCATAGTGGGAGCCGATTAGAACTAGAACTCAGGTATAACTATTTAACATACTTGAGTACTCTAGCATTTAATTAATTGCTTCTAAAGTTAATATAATAAAACTAGTATGTGCGCACAAAGACTTGTTTATTTCAATTTATAACATGTGACATTATGTATAAAATATGGTACGTCTAGGGCAGGGAAACCTACCTTTTAAGTGTAATACATTACCGTTGATAATGCGTCTATCCATTACTTGGATTTTTTATTACAATACAATAATAAAAATTCGCCTTATTTTTATTACTGACAGCTCAATTACGACCTAACTTCTTAGAGACCAACTTCATAATTTTGATTTTTAAACTGATTATGGAGTCTAGACATATAGAAGAGGTTTACCATTTTTTATGCCAAATGGCTGTTCTAATTGAATAAAATATGTAAGACGAAAAGAGTCTATATAACATTTTATATTGCAATACATATTTCACTTGAAATGTAAGAAAACAATGATAAATATTCAATACAGACAGAAGACGTGAGACACTTAAGCATAGAAATTAAATCAAAAGTAACATTCTTTTCCCGAACAAACAGAAGCATTTTAACTAATTTCACTACATAAGTACTATTCGGGGGAAGTTCATGTCATTTTACGCAAATAAGGAAAATAAGCCTATATTGTATGTAACAGGAACGCGCGAGTAAATTGAGGAAGTTAGCTAATTTAGAAAATGGACACCCAGCGTGCAATGTATTCTTGTACACCTGTAGGAGCACACAGTAACCAAGTTAAACGACAGTTATTACCGTACCTTAGTGTCGGTTTTAAGTGAATTGGTCGGGTTTTGTGGCCGGTAAATTAAGTAGAACGCAATAAACCTAGGCTTCTCGAAAAACAGATGTGAGACCCAAATGTTTTTTCTTATCCAGGGCCAAAATGTATCATCCATCGTTGTACTATTCCCTTACATATATTTTTCGTGTATAGCAATGAGTTCAGCATTGCGGGAAATGTATCAATATGTTTCTCTTGCACTTATATTTCAAAAAAATGTAATTTAGTTAGTTTTAGTTAGCTGCATTTATCTATTTAATAGCTATTCATTGATGGAAATGCATGGGGGGAGGATTTTGTCCATCAGTGGACTTCTGGAAAGATTGTAACGCTGTGATTGATAATGTCTAAATATAAAATATAAATATATATTTATGTGTTATGATCATTCCCATGAAATCATGAAATAATCAAGGTAAATACAAATAACATTTATTATCTATTCTGATTTCTAAATTCTGCAATTCTTTAAATACATACATAATAATTTAATAATAAATTAGTAAAATATACACAAACATAAATAGAACTGAACAATTTCGTTTATTTAATATGAAAATAAAGAAACAGACCACAAATCTTCCAGAGGCGTGACCCATGTATTATGCTGTACATGACTGCAATGAGTCCAATTTCAAGAAGGGGATAATTCAAGGGGAATCGTAAACTTGGAGTCGTTCCCAGTCTACGCGTTGCATACTTTAATATGTAAATCAAATTTAGCACGTCACTTTTAAATTCAGACAAAAGACGTAATCAAATGAATGTCGAGATTGTTTCGGATTTTTTTCTTTATGTTTATTATTTCGTTGATTGTTTTGGCTAAAACATAAGCGCCATGAAGTACAGAGTACGTACCGTAGGGATGTAGAATGAAATTTGTAATTTAGCTTAAAATTTGTTAAAAAAAATCAAAATAACGTCTTGTTTTTTTATTTTATTCATTTATTTCAGGCAATATCGAACAACACACAACAGTTATTAAATTTAGATGTTTAACTGTTTAATATTAGAAACGGAAGTAATTTTTTAAATATTTATATATTTAAAACCATGTGATTCCACTCAAATCGTTATGTATAATACATTCATTACCGCTACATACTTACTTTCATATCTTTTATGTTTATGAATCTGTAAGTACTGTGGGAAAATGTGAAAAATTTCCTTATTCAAGCACAGTTGAACATACTCTGAAAAGATCGCTATATTTCAATCATGCTTTTGAACCCGCATGTAAAATAAACAGCACATTTAACATTGACGCTATCACTTGCAGCAATCTCTCTTGTTATAACTGAAATGTCACAAAAGCGTTCTTCTTCCATAATATCAGAATTCGCAGCACCGGAGCGCCATTTGGATGTCCCGTTTGTTATAACTGTCACATAACTGTGATGTAGGTTTGGGGCAGGTGACGCAAGTTATATGCGACAAACTATGTTGCCCCTGACACCTGGTAGCTTTATATTGCAGATAAGACGAGGTAACGGTGGATATATACTGCTGCTTATGTACCTGATAAATATTAAAGTGTGCTTTTGTTTGATGATATCTCCCTTTTATATGAAGACGTAATAACAATTTTGCATATAAACATAGGCTACAGTTCATAGAATACGTGTATGTCATATTAGATAGGTAAATTGATAGTGTTATTTAAGTTTTGCTATGTATTTCACTTCTAATAAGCGTATGACACGTGACATATAACAATTTATTTACATTAACCAATAAATGTATTTGTTTAAGGCGAGTTTCTTCACCTAATAGGACCTCATAAATAACTTGTAAACATGAAAATCATAACAAAGCGACATTCTAAAATCTATTCCTTCTTCAAAAAGATAAACAAACAAAAACAAAAATCCTGCAGAATTTTATTAATTAAAGAGAAAACGTCGGCTAAGATAATCTTGTTCCCAAATGCCCTAAGGTAATCTAAAGGATGTACTTCGCGATTCTGCATTCTCTGTTCGCAATCAACTTGGGAACGACCTGAATGCTATATCGGGGTTGGAAGTAATTCTATTAGAAAGTGATCGGACGTGTTTCAAATGACATCGCAAGAAGTTTTATACGTTGATTTATCGTTTTTTTACACGCTTTTATTCAGTTCACTTGTATATTTATATGTTTTTATGAAACCGATTCCTTTAGGTTTAACAAAAAATTTGTACGCTTTGTCAAGGATCGGTGCCGATCCACGATCTTGATTAGAATTGCCAGGTTAAACAAATTTTCTGGTACATTTCCTATATATTTCTATACCCATATTTCCTATATGTTTACTCTGTATAAGAGCAAGTGAGACAATTTAGTTGGTTCTTTTCTTTTATTTTTTTAAAAGATATGAATAAATTAATGTGTTATTATGCATCCCTACTAATGTTGCAAACGAGAACAAACCTATGAAAGTCTAAAGTGTTGAAGGGAATTAGTTCAATTTTGATTATTAAAATGTATAAAAATAAAACTAGAAGGATATGGATATGGAAATTGGTTTTTACTAAAACTTCATCCGACAGAGCCGGTACAAATGCCCACAACTGATATTTTTAAAATGCGTTATGTGAATTTCGATTTAATTAAAAAGCTGTTAGAGCTTTATGCAATTCCCTAACATTTTATCAATATGAAACACATTTATACTGAAAGCCTCTAAAAAATTTCGTTACGAATTAGCAAATATTACATTTAAATAAGGTAGAAATTATTTTTTAAATTTGCAAAACCGCTGCGGTAACATTTTAAAAGTTAGTAAAACTGTACGTCATCAAATGCAAATCGGGTGACAATTTATGCAAACATTGAAATGTTCATTTATAAAACATTGTAAATATTTTCTATATTTTTACACATTTTTCGCACGTGTTCCATTTGAATTAAAGTGCGACAAAAATAATTGAATCGCTTCAAAATGAATATACCACCACTATTTTAAGTGTATCACTGTATTTTTAAAATGTCTGATGGCATGATTTCTTCAATAATTTATTTTATGTACGATATAAGATATATCGTACACAGCATAATATTATAAATTTAAATTCATAAAATCTACAATCTTAAACCCCAACCATACATAAACGATGTATGCGATAATTTATTTATTAATATTTAACGAACCGTTTTCCGCTTTTTTGATCATAAACTGGAAATCTGTACCCAAATGAAGCCTTATTCACAGTTGAGTGAAAAAACCTCGTTAATTTCAACCACGCCAACTCTATTTTGAAATTTAAATTATTTATTAATAAACTGGGGAATAAGTTTACATTGGGAAACGACAAGGTAGACTGCTAGTTAACCGAACCTGATCTGTAAGTTATGGTTTGTTCATTACACTAATACAACCCGGCTTACATTACGAATGTTAATACGAACATATCTCTGTCAATCTGTGTCTTCTTCACGTTTAGACCACTACATCTATTTCAATCAAATTTGGTACAAAAATAGTTTGAGACCAGAGGAAACACAGAGGATAGTTTTTATCTGCAAAAACCCACGGGAAAGGGAGCATTACGGGAAAGATCTCGGAATGTTATTTTGTTTAACAAGGCGGGCGAAGCCGTGGGATAAATAGTGGCGTAAAAGCATTTACGAATATTAGAGTATTATTATAAATGCTGGTCATATGCTCACTTCATATAAGAGTATTACCTAATTGTTGACAGTTCAGTTATTATTATGTGCTGACGTCTAGTTAACTCATAATTGATAATAGAAAATTTTTTGTACAGATATTGTTATACCAAAACATAATCTAAATTGAGTTAAAGCACATAGCTGTGGGAAGTTTCATCTCAAAGTATAATTAATGGAAGAATTATGTTCAGGCCTATATTAAAATTACACGTTGAATGATGTATGATGACGAAACAATCAAATTATGTTAAGCGCTTTTCAAAACGGGATAAGGGTCGTGCTTCATTGAAGTCACCTTACGAAATGCTGAGAAAAAAACGCGTATAACAGTTTTAAAAATTACATATATATTTCGTATAACGAAATACTGTTAAAATGTAAATTAGTAGTAATAATAAAATTTAAAATGGTTATATTGTCATATACAAATACTTATATCGTCTATATTTCACATATTTATATAGTTAATATAATACTGCAAAACTGAAAATGAGTGAAAATGATGATATCTGCATGCACATATGAATTGAAAGAGCAATTTATTTTTTTACACGCTCGCCTGGTACGAACCACCGACTTATCGATTTAAGTCCGAGGTCCTCACCAAGCCACCACTGCTTTTTTCAAAATGTAAATCCGTTGTAAAATGAACCCAAAACTGATGTCATATACAATTAGCTACAATATTATTATAATGTTAAATATAATATGGCCTGAGAAAGCCGCGTGGGTAAATCTAAATGAGTCTCAATCCCACTTCATGTTTATTTTTCATTTTCCATATAAGATATTTTCATTGGAAATTGAGTTCACGAACCATGTTCACGGATAGTATGAAGATATTTCATATGTTATTAATGGATCCACATACTTATTATGTTAGTTTTTGGACCCGAAAGTAATATGGCGAATTTCGAAGCAGGCATGACTCTAATAGATAATGTTGAAGTTGATTGAATAGTGTGGTGTCAATACGGAAAGCTTGGTTTCGGAAGCAAAAAACAGGAGTGCATGAACTATATATTATATTCAGAGCATAGCTCGACGTATTTTGTAATATTTGTTTGTTGTACTCATCACTACATATTTATTTATGATAATATATTGTATATAGTATAAACAAAACAGCTTTCTTTATCCCTTTGTCCCTAGGTATGCTAAAATCTTTAAAATTATGCTTTGGTTTTTTTTTAATAGAAAGAATGATTTAAGAGGAATGTTTACATGAATAATAACATCCATTATTAACTTGGGCTAGTATCTAAAATTGTATTAGCTTCTTACAATTTTTTGGAGTTGGAGCAATTTTTGTTTTTTTTCGTTACATATGTAAATATGTATATTTTTTCTATACAATGAAAATGTAATTTTATTTATTCATTATAAAATACACAAACTAATTCAATTTTCAATTGTATACAAGTAAAGTCAAGCCGAGAAATATACCCATAATAATTACGTGCGTCACCGAGAATTTTTCCTAATTCAACAGGGAACGAAGCGCTTTTAATCTACCGAATTAAAGTCTGAAAGTCCACGTTGCCCGAATAAATCCTTAAAGTAACGAAAAAATAGAAAGGCTTACCTGTGTAGTATAATCGGTTTTGTTACTTCGAGCGTGGTTAGTTTTAATCCATACCGGGCTTCGAAGTTTCTAGTGCTATTTGTTTCTTTGACATGTTCTAGCATTAGTTTTTACAAGCTTTGCTGAATTTATTTTTTAATCTAGCCTCTATAAAACTATATTGAACATATTCTGGCCTTATGTATGTGTACCTACTTGGTCATCTTAACTGTTATTTGGATGTAATATATATATTGAAATGAAATATATTTAATTTCTAAATCAGGCAAATACCTATTTTAAGGTAGAAACATTAAGTATCAATATGCGTTGTAAATTTATGATGAGTTGTTAGGTTGGAACATAAAAGACGCATCTACAAAGAAAAATGAAAAAAGTAAGGTAGGAATGAACCTTTATTAATATGTATTATATCAGATTTAATACAAACAAAGATTTAATTTTTTTATATTTTTTTTTAATTATTGACGAACAGCAGACCTATAAATAACATTATTATATCGATCTTTTGTGGGGGCGCTGTAATTAAAATGGAGTGAGTGTTACAGAATTTGTGGTTAAAAGTAAATAAATCACGACTCTTTCAGGTTAATCTATACAATTGGACTCATAAAAGAGTAAAATTAATTTAGATTCATCAATCATAAAGAAATATAAACAAACGAAAACACCATTGAAATGTATCAGAAGCTATTGTTTGTACACGTACAATCTTCTCAGGGTTTGTATTGTTATAATCCTATAAAAATAACCCTCTAATACACTTGACCAATAAAAAAGATTAGAGATAAATAAAGCTTTATTTAAGCAGAGCTTTGTACGCACACGAACAAGCCGTATATCCGGCCCTCTTTAATTTCCGGCTACCCTCAATTCTTGTCCTCTGTTTATTTTCATCTTTCCATTTAACAAACATTTAATATCATCAATCTTTTTTGCGGCAAATTTTCAATATTAATAAGCAAGCGTAAGTATCCTTCTAGGAACAATGGCATTTTATTATTGACAAACAGCTATTTTTGGATATTTATGTGAGATTTATATTACTATATATAGATAGCTCTTTTACAAATGTGAAATACACACCGAATTTGTAAACAAACGCCATAATACGTGTTAATATACGTACGACGTAATCGTCACACTTATTAAGACCTCCCTCACGACTGTTTTATATATATTAACTGCATTTATACATTTAGATTTACAATTGAAGTAAACGTTTTTTTTTTTACTTTAAATGTTATGTTCAGACATTTTTTTTCATTTCATTTCATAAATGTTGATATAGATGTTGTTCAAATTAACAAATGTTACAAGTGTTTAACATAAAACTGAATAATATATTGTCGCACGGCCCGGCTACGCCCGGATAGTTAATCGTGATTGAAATAATATAAACTATCCTATCTTTTAAGTTGAATCAAACTGCACTGCAAAATTTGATTAAAACAGATTGAGTAGTTTAGGATTGATTGCGGACAAACAACGTGATACGTAATATATATATGTATTAAGATTTATTCGAAACATTGTCTGCAAGCGTGATTCAATTGTATTTTACCACTAATACCAATCCAGATTCCTGTTTTATCCCAAGGGAGAATTTAATCGGGATAAAAATACTATCACCCAAGTCAGCTCATATCCTGTCTGTATACCAATTTTCATTAAAATCCGTTTATAAGTTTCAGCGTGATTGACGGACAAACATCCAAACAAAGAAACTTTCACATTAATAATATTAGTGTGATTGGTAAAAAATAAATAATGATTTTGCCATATTTTCCACGTTTATAAGAGAAATCACATACGGGTCGATCTCTTGATGTGATGTTTATGAGTTTTGAAGGCAAGCATCGTAAAGTTACAGTCCCTTATCACCTTAATATCCCTGTCTATTAGATGTTATTAGTCTCGGGGTTGTTTTTCCATTTCCCAGTTACTTGGAAGACAAATGTGACTTGATGCCTTTTAATAAAATGAGACTTATTGTTATAAACGTAAAGTTATTTATAGATTGAAGAATAAAACTATACAAAGTTACTTAGTTTTTAAGCTTTTTGTTCTGTGGGTACGTCTAATTGACAACAAATTTTTGCTCTCTTATTTTATTTCAAGAATAATGTATAAATTTTTAATATATCTGCCAAAAAAAGGAATATAACTGTCTATCTGTCTGTCACTTCTCGTGGCCTCGACCACTTAAATAATTTGGATGAAATTTGGTACGGAGATATTTCGAGAAAGAGTTTATTATTTTCTGCGGGCAAATCCGCGATAGGAAAACGAGTTTGATATAAAACAAGAGCGCTAACGAGTGAATCAAAAGGTATGAAAATCTTGAAGTTATTTATGAAAACCGAAGAGTATGCATATCCCTTATATATGTAAATGCTAATTTTCTAATTGACTTCACATGAAAAACAAGATTGTTGACGTAGGTCTAACATTAATCATACAACTTTGCTCCCGACAATGGCAAATTCAATTCATATTCTACCCAGAAATGTAGTACGTTTTTAATTACAATCCTCAGTAAATCTTAACTGAATAACAAACCAGATGCTTTTATTCTATAATCTTGCATCGCTCCTTTGTTCAATAAGTACGCTATAAAAGTAATATTTTAATTAAATTTTCAAGAGAACATTTTTGTATGATTCAATATGAATCCTTATGAATTATGATATTTCTCTGTTTGGCGCACTTATAATTTTGAATTCTAGAATAACGTTTTCTATTCTATTTAATTATATTAAAAGTTATTCTAAATTTCAATTCTAACTGCCGTTTATTTTTTGCATTACCTTACAGTTCGACTATTAATGAACAATATACTATAATTCCTCACCATAACAATATATGTATAGGCAATAGGGTTATAGAGTAAATAGTTCGATAGTGTTTGATCGCGTAAGATGTTAATTAGCGAAGATCAGTGGAACTGATTAGTGCGTCATTCGATTCCAGCAGCGACAAAGGGATATGGCAACTGAAATCCGAATAGTGACTAATTAGTGCTTTGACGGTACTCATTTGTATGACGTGGGTATTGGTATGGAGAATAATGCGGAAGCTTATGATTTCCCAAACCCTGAGGCTGGTATGTGGTTGATCAATTCGAGTGATATGTTACACAGACTTCTTGAATACCAGAGATTACTATAAGAATTAATATAATTGATTGCGACATAGATGATAGTGATTACAGTCAAATTTAATCTTAGCCCTAATTGAAGACTTACAAGGATGAAGAGGCTTACAGGGAAGGGTGTCTTCAACCTTGATCTCTGGATTGCATGAACTTTGAAGTTACAATAATTTAGTTATAAACTAAGTATCTATTTTTTAACTCTATTAAAACTTTTTAATGAAGTTAATAAATAGATAGATTTGTTTATTACAAAATATTAGACACATACTTTTAGGTCAATTAACATATATCACTGAAAGAATAACTCATTCATAACTTATAAATTAAAGAAAAGCAACAAATAATACGATAATCCATATAAGGTACAAAACGGTAAAAAGCCTCTCAAGAAAAAGTTTAAATAGTATTATCTACAATCAGGGTCAATGCGGATCTCGAAATGCCGCATGTTTTCAAACTTTCAAGGTCAAACTTATTTCCTCATGTTTGCCTTTCACTCTATTTTACTCTTTATTCTGTGATAGTTACGTTTCTCTTTTATACGGATGATAAACTATATGTATCTTTAATGCTATAAGAAAATATTCTGAAATTAGAAGCCAAGGATGCCCGTACTGTTAAAGAATGCTTATGCATTCTTCAGACAAACGGCTAGTGTTTCACTTTTAGTGTTTCAATGCATTAATTTTTACATATATTGTTTTTAAACTTACTCAATAATAAATTGACATAATCATCATAAGTGATTATGATGATGACATCATCATCAGCCCATACACATTCCCACTGCTGGGAATGTGGCCTCCTATGAGGGGTGAGGCCATAATCCACCGCGCTCATGTCGTCGAACTTTTGATTCTTGGACATGCCGGTTTCCTCACGATGTTTTCCTTCACCGTTTTTAAGCAGTGGTAATGTTATCCACATATGCAGATAAATTGAAAAATCAATTTATTTCCTCCACGCTCGCCCGGTCTCGAACCCCGACTTATCGATTTTGAAGTCCGAGGTTTTCACCACTGAGCCACCATTGCAAATAATATTATATACATAATTCATACATTGAATTTAAAATCAGTTTCTAACCCAAATGCAAAAAACAAAGTATGTAAATCGATGCAATAACTAATGCATATCAAAGATCGGCTTTTCCGCCGAGCCTCATATAAACAGCGTCAGTTTTAACTGTTTCATAATACAGCCTTGTAACGTAAGCCTATGGATTCATAACGTATTACTACAGCTCGAGGCTGTTCGGAGCCTATCCACCTTAGTGCTGCGTCACGCGTGGTTAACATTTATGTTAATACCTCTAGACCTGTATTTCAGCAGCGTTGTACCGAATGCAAAACTAGAAGTGGGGAGTAGTTTAGGCGGCAATTATCGAAATTTACCTAAAAATTACGTATGGCGAGGGGAATTTAACAATTGCAGTAAGTAATAGCATTCACAAAGTATGCTTTTATCGTTAATAATAATAAAACGATTATTTCTCAATAACAACGTATTTTAGGTTACGAATATCTGCTATACAACTAAGATCTATGTACACAAAAGATTTAGAAACCGGAGCCGAACAAGGATAGTTATGTATTTCATCACTATACAAAGTATTGTATAGTGTTCAAATACAGACACAGCTAGAGCAGTCACTCAAGCTTGGCGAATTTATAAATAATAGTTAATATACAGTTTTATACGATGAAATCGTGCGAACATTTATTTGTATTAATTTATCCCTTTTAAAATCATAGAAACCTTTTAACAGAAATCCTTAGGTGTATAGAATAGGTACTAAAGTTAAATAATCCTGTTAAATACGTATTTCTTATCTCGCCTTCCCAACGCCCAATGTGCCCTATATGATTATATAACTTTATGCCTCGATTTGATTCTTACATAGATATTTAACGACTTAATCAGAATTAACGGACATTTTATGAGTGCGCGTCATAAAATTCATGAGAAAGCTCCATTATTAATAGGCAATTTCTGTTTACGCTTCAGTAGCGGGCACTCAATTTTACACGGCTTAGATAACGTGATTTTATTGCGAGTGTCAATTTTATGACGGCCTCATAAAATATGTCTAGAATAATATTTTGTTTTATTGCGTAAACTGGGTTTCTATTGTTACCAGTTGTTAGGCATATCAATGTTGCGTATCACAGTTACATAATAACTGATTTTATGTGATATTTTCCATTTGTGAACTTTTTCATCAAGAATCTACAAATTTTCACTTCAATAATGATAAAAATTGACAAGCACATATGCTCTTGTCTGTCTACCTATCAATCAATCTAATTATCAACCCACAAGTCTTATGTAAATCTATACACTTTATTGTGTTACTAAATGAGTAAAAATACAAAAAGCATTAGCTATCTAGTACAATGAAAAATGTTCTCGAATTTTCTGATGGCTGTGATTTTTTCAACACAGTATGTATGATTTTGATGGGTACTTTTTACCACCATGTTACTGAAAATACCTTTCAAACAAGACCATTGATAACGGTGTACAATATTACATTTCATTTTCCTTTTAACCTTGAAACACGTTTATTAGTTAAGTGTATACGTACGACAGAGTTAAAAAATAATTATTAATTGTGATACTAGTAAGTAAGTAGTAGTAAGAAAAGTGAACTCTCGCAATTGTAATATATCTTTGTTACATTTAAATTAATGATCCATCCATAAGTGAAAAATAATAAAGTGTGCTGGAATAATTATTATAACGTAATTACAAATTTCAGACTTCATGTTGCCTGATTTACTTTATGTGATCCTGTAATCGGTAGTGTTTTAATTGTGTGATAAAAGTTTGCCGCGTTTGTATCACCTAATTTATTAACAAGATTGGAACATAATGTACCGATATCTAAATCGAATGTCAAACTTATAACGTAGGTACTTGTGAATTAAATATGCTCTTGATATGCTAGAATTTTACCTGAAGTTGACTAGGCAATAAACGATATATATTTGTTAAACAATTTTCCCACATTTTTAACCGAAGTTTGCGGATCTAATATGAGATATGAAAATATGGCTCGTATTACATAGAGTGGTGGTCGTATTGTACGATACAGGTGCGCCAGGTTTTAATCTCCTAATGGCAACGGGTCTTTGCCCTGGTGCAGATGCACTGTCTAGTTAAAAAACTTTATTCATTTCACAGTTTAATTACGACTGATTATTTTAAAATCTCTTTTAAGCTCTCGGATTAATTAAAGTAAGTGCAGGGAACGAGTGGGGTTGAGTAAATTACGAGGCAGGGTTTATAATCGTTTCGACTTTTGTGGATCACTTGCAACGGTCGGGCGCAGTGGTGTGTGATTATGAGTGATGCAGGTTCGATGTCTGTTACTCAAATATTTCGTAAATTTTAATAAACATAATATAGCTATACGAGATAGCACAATAAAAGAGTATATTTAAAAAATAATCTTAAACTAAACTATATACAATTAATTATTTATCTTTTTATAATGCTTTACTGTACAAAAATACCTTTATTTTTAAGTACAAAGTATTCGTATAACCAACCTAAATTATAATGAGAGTCATTAGTATAAAATTGTGATTGAATCGCTCATTAATTTTAGGGAAAAGTATCTTGCTATACGTACATAATTTATACGAATCTATTTTGATTCAATTCATTATAATTTCATCTACACAAAAAGATCGTATTATATAAAGTCTATTTATTTCTCTAAACTTTCTCTTCTTAACTCAAGGTCAAACATTTATTTATTTATTATAACAAAAAATCCACGTTTAATGCTCTTCGTTCAAGATCAGTACAGTTAATGTTGATTCGATATCTAATTTTAAATTGTTTTTCCTGAGCGAAATTATTTATATTACGTGTTATTGTTTACTTCTTGAACATTAGGAATATTCGCTACCTTTTTGATTTTATGTATAGCTGACCTATAAAGTCTTTTACGAGCTAGTTTATATAATGAACTTTAGTATCTTAGATAACTATTATTAGAAATAACATAACTTTATTTTGTGGAACATAAAATCTGTTATAGCTTTTACATAAAAATAAGATCTGAAACAGAGAACTGTGAATGAAATATGGTTCTATGTAACATTTTGTGAAATCTCTGGTAAGAAGTTTATAAATTTGACCTACTACATTACCTACACATATTGTAGCAAATGCGAAATTTTGAACATTTTTAATAAGCATAATATTAATTAAATCTAAATATCTCTATATTCTACTTCCAATTCTTTTGGATATGAAAAAAAAGTGTAGCTGAATTCGATAAACGATTACACGGAATTACACGCAAACGCAACGTCTTTACTTTACAATTCTAGACTTAATACAGAATCCCTGAAGCTATTTGCACCCACAGATTAATTGTTCTTACATAAATCAGTATGAACTAACCGCACAGAGTTCCCTACTTGCTCCTTGCAGCAAATGTCTTAAGTTGTCTTATGGCTTTAAACACAAACTAGTGACTAGACCTAAGTGCTCCATCGTCTTAACTAACATAACTTTGTTACTGGCTATTAATAATCGCTTATAAGCTATGTATTGGTCAGAACTAGAAGGTAATACAAATTGTATACATGATTTTATAGTAATAACTAGCTGTCCCGGCGAACTTCGCAACGCCATAGAATATTGTTTCAACATATTTTCTTACCTATCAAACCTTCCCTAGACCTCCACGGACATATCAAGATCAAAATAAGATGAATCCGTTCATCCGTTCTTGAGTTTTAGAGACTAACGAACAGCGATTGATTTTTATATATAAAGACTAGCTGCACCCGGCAAACGCTGTTCTGCCTTACTCTTATCGTTTAGTGGTATGAAAAATAGATGTTAGCCGATTCTCAGACCTACCCAATATGCTTACCAAATTTCAGAGGAATCGGTCAAGCCGTTTCGGAGGAGTATAGAGACTAACATTGTGACACGAGAATTTTATATATAAGATAGTAAAATGTGGCATCATCAAGGCATAGACAACACAAATACACGAAGCGCCAAGCTAAAGTTTTCTATTCGTAGCATGAAATAAATTTTTCCGTTTGTTTGAAATTCAGTGCATAAACGTTCTACCAAAGAAAAGGAAAATTGCAAGGCTCGGTCTCAGAGTAGAACCTTAATTAAGGACTTAACTTATTCAGGTTTAGCGGTAAAATCAGTAAGATATAGTCTTTATAATAAACTCAGATTAGTTCTATCGATAGGTGATTCAAATTTATATAAAGGCACGACACATATGTTTATTGTTTAGTACTATCTCATAACCCTCATAATCATGGAAAATCGTCATGATTTTAGGTCATTGTGAATGTTTTATCTGTCTTTAACATGAATATAACGCTCATCTAGTGTCTGATGGTAATATTTCTGTAACACTGAGCAAGTTTGTTTTAAAAAAAATATTGGACTATGGTTAATAGTCCAGTATTCTTTTATGTACTACTGGACTATTAATGTCATGCATTTAAAGCAAAACCAAATTTTAAACAAAAAGTTTAGGTATTTAAAATAATGTAGTAAATTGAAATTTAATTCACTTCATTGTTTTAATGACATGCACTTTCTGGTGTCCAGGTCATCAAAAAAAGAATCACCCAAATATGTTTGGTAACCGCAGAGTAATCACTGTGCTCATAAAAAAGCCTATCAAAATAGAAGTGGTATATTATACACGGCAAATATTGCAATGTAAAACATTTTGACCTTTATCAAACCATGGTCTCATTAAATTTATATGTGAAACGCTGCGGTTATTTTGACTATGAGTAATGACGCATTTGTATTTCTATCCGCGTAAAATTATCTCATTTAAATTATTGCCATCGAATATAATTAATAACGATAATTAATATATCAGCCCAATTAGTCTATCAGATGTGGGAATATTTGTGTTAATATCATTATAATGAGTAAACACAATGACGACATGCAATTAAAATTAAAATATTAACATATGTGATATTTATGGCTTTCGTTGATAGCATAAGCCATTTCAAATAAGTTTAAATACTATATATACTACTTTATACTACCGCTACCGCTTAATAAATTACAACCGACATTTTAACTTGAATTATATTATGTCTATAAAATTATTATCATTTCATTAGTTAAGAATGTTTCATTTGAAGTTTCCTATATTTTCCCGGCGGACTTTCCCACATCGGGATATTCAATTTACACCGCTTATGAAGCAACATGGAAACCTTAACTCCTCCTCATACATTTATCTTCATTCAGTGCTTGAATCTACTGAGCTAGTGTTTAAGCTGAAAAAACAACATTTCGCAAGAGCCATTTGAGTCGGGAAAATAGAGGCGTATTTTTTAGGATTACAGAATTAGACCGTGTGCAGCGAAAGAGGTGGTGATTTCGCTTCGTGTTTCAGATATCCTACTGCATTAGCTGATCCTCTGGCGGCTCGCACAAATAGAAATACACAGAGAGAAATTTCTAGAATGGTCATTGTGTTTGAGTACGTAGCAAATGAGGACTCTTTTTAAGAAATAAAGTTAAACGAGCGTGAACGTAACAGTTTAGGATTTATTTCTGAAGAGCTTCAGTGAGAGCCTTTGTTTGCAGGCTTTGCATACAGATTCAACTGTTTCAACGAGATATAGAGGAATATTTTCTTTGGGCTTCGTACATATTATCAATATCTCTATCTAACTCTACCAACTCCGTGGATTTTGTGAAAAAGCTCATGAGAAATGGCAAACAGTGAGTCCTTAGTGTTATAGCTCGTCAACTATTTATTTTCGTAAAAAGCCTATTAACCATTTATTTAGTTACATATTCGTTAATTAGATATTAACCCAAAACCCCACATATCATTATTAAGAAAAATTGTCAAACATGTCAAAATCTGCCTAGAGGTTTTCACGTGATTGATGCACATACAAACAAACAAACAAGCAGAAACAAATCAGCAAACATTGTTTTGGGGTCTGTAAACGTGGCAATAACTCTCTTTAAATAATATTCAAGGAACAGAAATGGTCGGACTACTATAATATACTATAATAATATTAAATGGGTATATTACAACAAATAACAAATCCACCAACAATACTAAAAGTCTGTATGTGTTATCATTCTGTTCTTCTAGCTATCATCATATGATAAGTATCCATTTTAGTTTTGGGTGTTTATATAGGTAAAACA